>NC_055992.1:64325316-64628346 GCF_018446385.1 Zingiber officinale
AATTAATAGTATGTGGCCGACCACCTCATATAGAGCAAATAAGATAATTTTAAATCAACAATTAAAACTTCCTTATTTGTCTTTGGAAATTTTAAAAAATAAAATTTCCCTTTAAAATCCCTTCATGGTTGATAAAAAGAAATTTCTATAATTTTAATTTTTTAACATGTGAATAATTTTCAAAGAGAAAAAATAAAATATCTTTCCAATCTACAAATAAGGAAAGAGATCTAATCTCTTTCTTTAATCTTTTGTAGATCCTTTTTAAGAGAGATATTTTAATTTTAATTCTCTTTAATAAATTATACCTTCCACATAATAAAAATTAAAAATTAAAATTCTTTTTAATTTAATGGGGGCCGACCACCTAAGCTTGGGTTCAAGCTAGTGCCGGCCACCCATGAATCAATGCTTGGCCGGCCCTAGCTTGAACCACAAGCTAGCTTGGCCGGCCCTCTTATCATGGGTATGAAGGTGGGTATAGGTGGGTATAGTACTCTATAAATAAGAGGCTACGATAGGGACCGAGAGGAGGAATTGGTTTTGTTCTCCCGATAAAATTAAGCATCCAGTGTTCGCCCCGAACACACAACTTAATTTTATCAATAATAATTCATTCCACTAGAGAACTATTATTGAACTACCGCATCAATCCCAAATTACATTTTTGGGCTCCTTCTTATTATGAGTGTGTTAGTCTCCCTGTGTTTAAGATATCGAATGTCCACTAATTAAGTGAGTTACTGACAACTCATTTAATTAATGTCTTAGTCCAAGAGTAGTACCACTCAACTTTATCATCATGTCGGAATAAGTCCACCTGCAGGGTTTAACATGACAATCCTTATGATCTCCTCTTGGGGACATTATCAACCTAGTATCTCTAGGACACAACTTCCTTCTATAATCAACAACACACACTATAAGTGATATCATTTCCCAACTTATTGGGTTTATTGATTCATCGAACTAAATCTCACCCTTTGATAAATTAAAGAAATAAATATCAAATACATGTGCTTGTTATTATATTAGGATTAAGAGCACATACTTCCATAATAACTGAGGTCTTTGTTTCTTTATAAAGTCAGTATAAAAGAAACTACCTCTAATGATCCTACTCAATACACTCTAAGTGTACTAGTGTAATTATATAGTTAAGATAAACTAATTCATCCTAATTACACTACGACCTTCCAATGGTTTGTTCCTTTCCATTTTGGTCGTGAGCTACTGTTTATAATTTATAAGGTACTGATAACATCATCTTCTGCATGTGACACCACATACTATGTTATCTACAATATAAATTAATTGAACAACTACAAACAAAAGTAGATCATTTGACCAAATGTGATTCTTTATTCAAAATAAATGTTTACAAAAGCTTAGGCTTTCAGTATACACTCCAACAAATAGATCCCATCTACATCACTCATATCCCTCCGCATAATTTGTTACATACCCAGTAATCGCCTTTATAGTCCACCCAGTTACGGGTGACATTTGACAAAATCATAATATATAACTCCTTATGTAGGGTACCATGGTGACTTCAGGTCCAAGGACTAATAGTCATACTAATAGCCACATGAGAAAGTATATGACACTCAGATAACGATCCATGATACTTTCTCATAGTGGGTCATTCAGTATACATTCTCCAATGCATACCCATGTGTCAACTTGATATCTTTATATCCATGACTTGTGAGATCAAGTCATCGAGTTGACCTACATGCTAGTCTCATCGCATTAACATTGTCCCTGAATGTTAATACTTGACTAGGAATGATTAAGAATAGTGTTCTCTATATCATCTCACTATCGATTCAACCAATCGATTGATATAGATAAGAACCTTCTACTCAAGGACGCTATTATACTTAGTTATTTGATACTAATACATGTAAGTAAAATAACGAAAATAAATGCCTTTATATATATAAGAATATGATACAATGAGTCCATACAACAATCATCATATGATTGACTATAGGGCTCTAACTAATAATCTCCCACTAGCACTAGTGTCAATCAGTGTAGGCTCTAAGGCCCAATGACCTAGTGTGACCATCATGCTTTCTCTGTGCCAAAGCCTTGGTCAAGAGATCTGCGACGTTAGCTTCTGTGGATACTCTGCAAATCTTCACATCTCCTCTATCGATGATCTCTCGAATGAGATGGAAGCGCCGTAGTATGTGTTTGGTCCGCTAGTGTGAGCGAGGTTCTTTAGCCTGCGCAATTGCTCCATTGTTGTCACAATAGAGCTTAATAGGATCTGCTATGCTAGGAACCACCCCAAGCTCAGTAATGAACTTGCGGATCCAAATTGCCTCCTTTGCTGCTTCTGATGCAGCAATATGCACGACCTCTATTGTAGAATCAGCGACCGTGTCCTGCTTCGAACTCTTCCAGTTCACAACACCACCATTTATGCAAAACACGAACCCAGACTGCGATCGATAATCATCCTGGTCAGTTTGGAAGCTAGCATCACTGTAACCCTTTACAGCTAGCTCGTCATCGCCTCCATATATCAAGAAATATTCTTTAACCTTTTCTAGTACTTAAGAATATTCTTGACCGCTATCCAGTGACTTTTACCTGGATCTGACTGGTATCTGCTCGTCATGCTCAAAGCATACGAGACATCAGGACGAGTACATAGCATGACGTACATGATAAAAAAAAAAAAGGTAGATCCGCTACCTTAGCGGCCCCCTAGTGCCGTCCCCACGGATATGGAGGGAGGTTCATGCAGGTACACAGGCCATAGGCGCATGGAGGGGTAAATCCCAGGTCATTAGTTCCTTTGAATCGACCCCTGGCCATTACGCCAGATATACCATGCGCTCACCGTCTGCGCTACGCTCTGGAGCATGACGTACATGATAGATCCTATGGCTGAAGCATAAGGGATCTGATCCATACGGTCTCTCTCCTCTCTAGAAGAGGGACTTTAAGTCTTCGAAAGACTCACACTATGTGACATCGGCAGAAATCCCTTCTTGGAGTTCTGCATGGCAAATCTTAGTAGTACCTTGTCAATATATGTACTCTGACTTAGGCCAAGCACTCTCTTAGATCTATCTCTATAGATCTATATACCTAGAATACGGGCTGCTTCACCTAAGTCCTTCATTGAGAAACTAGGGTATTTCTAGAAAGAGATTTTGTTTCTAGAAAGACTAGTGGTAGTACGTTCGATCTTGAAGAAGTTCAAGATGTGAACCATAACACTGAAGTCTCGATGAAAGTTGAACTGGAACCATAAAGTGTTGTGGATGATGTTGTTCCACAAGGAGTTGAGGAACAACAACCAGTTCAAGTAGACCTACCTCTTCGCAGGTCTGATAGGGTACGTTGTCAGCCTGAAAGATATTCATTTCTCTTGTCTGACTATGATGATGTTGTGCTTATTGAGGATGAGCCAATCTCCTATTAGGAAGCTGTGATGAGACCAGATTCCGAGAAATGACTAGAGGCCATGAGATCCAAGATGGAATCCATGTACACTAACCAAGTATGGTCTTTGGTTGATCCACCTGAAGGGGTCAAACCCATTGGGTGTAAGTGGGTCTTTAAGAGAAAGACTGGCATGGATGAAATTATTTATAAGGGTCGCTTGGTAGCTAAAGGTTTCAAGCAAATTCATGGTATTGACTATGATGAAACCTTTTCTCCAGTAGCGTTGTTTAAATCCATTCGGATCATGCTTACTATTGCAGCGTACCACGATTATGAGATCTGGCAGATGGATGTCAAAACTGCGTTTCTGAATGGAAACCTGCTCGAGGATGTGTACATGACACAACCTGAGGGTTTTGTAGATCCACAACATACTGGCAGAGTATGTGTTAGTTAGAGCCCTAGAGCTAATCATTTGATGATTGTATTATGGACTTGTTGTATCATATTTTTATATAAATAAAGGCATTTATTTTTGGTCATTATACTTACTTGTATTGGTGCCAAATAAACTGAGTATAATACCGACCTTGAGTAGAAAGTTCTTACCTATATAAATCGGTTAGTTGAACCGATAGTGAGATGATATTGGGAACACTACTCTTAATCATTCCTAGTCGAGTATTAACATTAAGGGACAATGTTAATGCAAAAAGACTAGCATGTAGGCCAATTCGATGACTTGATCTCACAAGTCATGGATATAGAGATATCAAGTTGACACATGGGTATGCATTGGAGAATGCATACTGAATGACCCGCCATGAGAAAGTATCATGGATCGTTATATGAGTGTCATATACTTTCTCATGTGGCTATTAGTATAACTACTAGTCCTTAGACCTGAAGTCACCATGGATCCCTACATAAGGAGTTATGTACTTTGGTTTGGTTAAACGTCACCCGTAACTTGGTGGACTATAAAGGCGATTACTGGGTATGTAATGAATTATGCAGAGGGATGTGAGTGATGTAGATAAGATCTATCCCTCCTATATGACGGGAGAGACATCGATATTCTTGATAGAGTGAGACCACGAAGTGTATGGCCATGCCCAAATGAGTCAATATGAGATATTGAGCTCATTTGATTTAGTGAGTCTACTTGGAGTTCAAGATTTAGATTGGTCAGAGGATGAATGCCTCACATTGATCAATCTAGATGTCTAGGATAGAAGGACACTTGTCATATATTGTGAGGAGTCACAATTAGTCGTCACAAGGTGATGTTGGATCTCAACATTCTTGTAACTTGGGTAGTAATGATGTGTTGCTAGATACCGCTCATTACTTATGCTCCTAAATGGATTTAGGGGAATTGCCAACGCTATAAGAACCTATAGGGTCACACACTAAGGACAATTAGATGGAGATTAGGTTCATATGATGAACCAAGAGGATTAGATTCATGTGATGAATCAAATTGGATTAAGAGTAATCCTAATTGGGCTAATTGAGTTGGACTCAAGTTGATTCATGTGTTCAATGAGTCTAATTTAGATTATGACTCATTGAATCAATTTAATTAAATGAATTAGATTCATTATATTAAATTGACTTGAATGAAATGGTTGGATTAGATCAATCATGAGAGAGATTAAGTCAAGTTTGACTTGACTTGAGAGGAAGAGGAAGAGTCAAGTTTGACTTGACTATTTGCCACCTCACTTTTGAGTTGGCATTAGGTGCCACATCATCATAGTTGGTACATGTGTGTGCCACCTCATAGAGGTTACAAGTCCCCTCTTTAATGGCCTCCACATTTAATGAAAAGGAGTTACACTCCTTAATGTGGCCGACCACTTTTGTAATGAATGAAAAATTTGATTTTTCATTCAAGGCTCATTCAACTCATCTTCTTCCTTGCTCTCTCTTCTTGCTCTCCCTCTCCTCTCTTGGCTGAACCTTACCAATGTGCTAGCACACCTTTGTGTTAGGTTTCTCCACCTAGTTTGTTCGTGTGGATACTTCTAGAGGGTTGTACACTTGATTACCTCGAGATCCGACATCACTTGGAAGAGTGGGATACGCGAAGGGCTTCGCACCAAGGGTAAAGATCTTCTCTTAATGTAGATCTAGGCTTTAGTAAACTCGTACTCGAATTTTTGTTTTATTTTACTTCGCACGGATCCGGTGGTATAGGGTTTCGGGGTTTCCACAATGCGAAAAAGCGGTTTTCGCGGCCCGAAAAAACCCAACAGTATGCAAGCTGCATAGGTCCATTTATGGACTAAAGCAAGCTTCTCGGAGCTGGAATCTTCGATTCGATGATGCAATCAAATAGTTTGGTTTCATCAAGAATGAAGATGAGCCTTGTGTCTTGTTAGGAGCACAGTTGTCTTCCTTATATTGTATGTGGATGACATACTACTCATTGGGAAAGACATCCCTTTGCTGCAGTCTGTCAAGACTTGGCTAGGGACTTGTTTCTCAATGAAGGACTTAGGTGAAGCATCCAACATTCTAGGCATACAGATCTATAGAGATAGATCTAAGAGAATGCTTGGCCTAAGTCAGAGGACATACATTGACAAGGTACTACTACGATTTGCCATGCAGAACTCCAAGAAGGGATTTCTACCGATGTCACATGGTGTGAGTCTTTCGAAGACTCAAGGTCCCTCTTCTAGAGAGGAGAGAGATCGCATGGATCAGATCCATTATGCTTCAGCCATAGGATCTTTCATATATGCCATACTATGTACTCGTACTGATGTCTCGTATGCTTTGAGCATGATGAGCAGATACCAGTCAGATCCAGGTAAAAGTCACTGGATAGTGGTCAAGAATATTCTTAAGTACTTGAGAAGGACTAAAGAATATTTCTTGATATATGGAGGCAATGACGAGCTAGCTGTAAAGGGTTACAGTGATGCTAGCTTCCAAACTGACCAGGATGATTATCGATCACAATCTGGATTCATGTTTTGAATAAATGGTGGTGCTGTGAGCTGGAAGAGTTCGAAGCAGGACACAGTTGCTAATTATACAACGGAGGCTGAGTATATTGCTGCATCAGAAGCAGCAAAGGAGGCAGTTTGGATCCGCAAGTTCATTACTGAACTTGGGGTGGTTCCTAGCATAGCTGATGTAATAGAGCTCTATTGTAACAACAATGGAGCAATAGCACAGGCAAAGGAACCTCGCTCACACCAGCGGACCAAACACATACTACGGTGCTTTCATCTCATTCGAGAGATCATCGATAGAGGAGATGTGAAGATTTGCATAGTACCCACTGAGGCTAACATCGCAGATCCCTTGACCAAGGCTTTGACACAGAGAAAGCATGATGGTCACACTAGGTAATTAGTGTTGGTAGTTTTGAGAGCATGAAAACTAAAACGAAGTAATTAAAATAATAATGCGGAAACCATAAACACTCATATTGATCTCCCGAAGAACCGCAACCAAAAACGCCGGTCGATGAAGTTGTTGATGAACCGCCGGAGACGTTGCTGCTGCTGTCGCCGAGAAGATCACCACACGGAACCTTCTCGAACTCTTCCACAAACCAAATCCCGTCCCTACGGATGTTCTCCCTTTGCTCACATGATCACCTCCACTGCTCTTCTGTGCACCTCCAATCGCCAGAAGCTTCTCTTTCACCTCTGATTGCCTTGGACGCCTCTTATAAGAAGGCTGAGGAAGACGAAGGGGAAAGGACGCCCCTTCGTCTCCTTGGCGTTTGCAGCAATGAAAGGGACGAACCCTTTCGTCTGCCAAGTGTAACGCCCAACATCTCCCACTCGTCCAAGTCAATCCATATGGTCACATAGACCATGTCAGTCACATAGACTACAAGGTGATCAAGTCACGAAGACCGGAGCGAAATTAGTCACAAAGACCAAATAAGTCACGAAGACTTTATGAGGATTAAGTCATGAAGACCAGAGCAAAATTTAGTCACAAAGACCAAATAGGTCACGAAGACTTTATGAGGATCAAGTCACGAAGACCAGAGCAAAATTTAGTCACAAAGACCAAATAAGTCACACAGACTTTATGAGAATCAAGTCACAAAGACCAGATCAGAACATCCATTCCATACATTAGGGAAAATGGTTCGTGCGACAGCAAGCACAATGAGCATTCAATTGCTAAGAAGATTGTCACACCTTACTTAGCTGCTCCATAGAATAAATCAGAGACATAAATGTCCATAGAACGAATCATAGACATAAATGGCTTGCCTTTACCCCAGATTAAATTATTTACATCATCATGAACATCTCTAATCCCTCATATTGACCATATGTCAAGAGCATGTTCAACACCTCCAATCAAACAAATTATTCACAATTACATTTTATGTACTGAAATAAAAATGTAACCGGTATCAGTGAATAAATGTTGCAGATGTAAATCAATCTTAATCTTCCTTTTTAGCTAGAATCCATTCACTCTAATCAGTTGCTTTCCTAGTTATGCTCCATAGACCGAATCATCCATAGCCAATAGGAAACATGCTAAAGTAGCAGACACTGATCAGAACTTCAAGTAGACAGCTAAATAGTCACTTAGGGTAAAATCGAGATTAACTTATAATCTCAAGGGTCTCACATAGTAGAGAAGTAGGGATCCATTCTTCTACAACCCTTCTTGTCGCCATAGCACATGTGGTATGAATCACATGCTACGATGTTATTCTCTTTACCAAAAAGAGCGCATGTTTTTGCCAAATTTAACATCGTACAGATTTCGATCTAGACATTCCCAATGTCTAATCCTGAATTCAACATATGAATTATAATCTGGCTTCAAGCAGATTCAGTAAATGGTGGGTGCATTTACTCCAATCATTACACAAATGATCTCATCTTGACACTAATATCAAGGCGACCTTAACTTATGGGTATGTCTCTATTCACAGCTACAAAAGCTATCCCATAAGTAACGATCTTACCTCTATTCGTACTTAACAAATAGAGATGATTGTCCATGTGAGTGGACCAATCTCAATCTGCCAACATGCTTATCGAGACTTTTATTCGAATGTAACCAAGACACATATACACTGAATAAATCATGGCATTTTATTTATCAAAATGTCTTTACAATTAGTTACATTCTTCGAAGTCCCAAAGACTTCATATGCCCATGAAATGACTCTTTAGTCAATGGCTTAGTAAAAGGATCAGCAAGCATATTTTGTGTAGGGATGTACTCAAGAATAATCTTTTTCTTGTCAACAACATCCCTTACAAAATTATACTTAATTTCTATATGCTTACCTTTGTTGTGATATTTGGGATCCTTGGAAAAAGCTATCGCAGCTTGACTGTCACAGTACACAGTAACAGGACTCCCACTATCCTCAGCAATCCTCATATGCTTCAGGAACCTTCTTAGCCAGACAGCCTCTTGCACAGCCGCTGCACAAGCCACATATTCAGCTTCCATTGTCGACAAGGCTACACAAGCCTGCTTCTTGCTGTTCCATGAGATGGCGCCATCATTCAGCAAGAAGACATAGCCAGATGTGGATTTTCTGTCATCAAGGTCCCCTGCCCAATCTGCATCTGAGTAGCCACTTAGGCTCATATCTGATCCTTGGAAACAGAGGCAATAATCAGCTGTTCCTTTAAGATATCTGAATATCCTTTTCACCGCTTTCCAGTGTCTCGATCCTGGGTTTGACTGGAAACGACTAACTAAGCCAACAGCATAGCTTATATCGGGACGAGTACACAACATAGTGTACATCAAACTACCAATAGCACTGGCATATGGTTTCTTCTTCATTTCGGCTATTTCCTCAGGAGTCTTGGGATACATACTTTTGCTCAAGATAGTACCTTTCGCAATAGGCATCTGTTCAATGTTGCAATTTGACATATTGAAGTGTTGTAGCATCTTAGTGATATAAGCTTCTTGAGACAAACCCAAAAGCCTCTTTGATCGGTCTCTAACGATCTTCACTCCTAAGATGTACTCTGCTTCTCCCATATCTATTATGTCAAATTGTGATGAAAGCCAACTTTTGACTTCTATCATACACTTTATGTCACTTCCAGCTATTAGCATATCATCAACATATAATGATAAAATGACAAGCTTTCCTTTTTCCTTCCTTAGGTAAACACAATGATCCTCATTGATCATTTCGAAACCATAAGATAATATTACTTCATTAAATCTTATGTTCCATTGTCTTGACGCTTGCTTTAGCCCATATATAGACTTCCGAAGTCTACATACTCTTTTCTCTTGGCCTTCAGCAACATAACCTTCTGGTTGTACCATATAGATTTCTTCGTCAAGATTACCATTAAGGAAAGCCGTTTTTACATCCATCTGATGTAATTCCATGTCATAGTGTGCTACTATAGCTAGGATGACACGTATTGACACAAACTTTACAACTGGGGAGAATGTCTCTTCAAAGTCAATACCCTCCATTTGGGTATATCCTTTTGCAACTAATCGAGCTTTGTATCGATTAATCGATCCATCTACTTTCCTCTTTACTTTGAGAATCTACTTATTCCCAATAGCCCTTCGGCCTGGAGGAAGATCGACTAAATCCCAAACTTGATTCTTTCTCATTGACTCCATTTCTTCATCCATTGCAACTTTCCATTCTTTTCTAACTGAGCTGCTCATAGCTTCCTCAACTATTCGAGGTTCCTCATCGTCAACTGGGAGAATCATCAATGCCTCATTCTCAATATCAAATCTTCTCCGAGGAATAATCTGACGACTACTTCTTCGAAGGTTAGACTGTTGAGAAACTGATTCATTCAGTGGCAAATTACTCCCACTCGGTTGACTAGATTCAGGCATCTCCTGATTTGTTGATAAAGGAACATTATCCTCCTCCTCTATCTCATATAGAGGAATTGTCTTATCAACTTCACCTCGTGTTGGGAACTCAGTTTCTAGAAAAGTAGCATCTCTTGACTCTATTTCAGAGATGGTTCCATCTTGTCGCTCACCAATAAAAACATAACCTTTAGAGGTCTCAGAGTACCTTATAAAGATACACTTCTTACCTCTGGGTCCTAGTTTTCCATATTCGTGAGTCTTATCATGAACGTAGGCAGCTGACCCCCAAGGTCTCAGATTACTCAAATCTAGTTTTCTGCCTGTCCAACGTTCATGTGAGGTAGATGGAACTGACTTTGAAGGCACTTTGTTAAGTATATAGGTCGCTACTAGCAATGCATCTCCCCAATAGGAGATTGGCAAATTAGCTTGCGCCATCATAGACCTAACCATTTCAAGAAGAGTCCTATTTCTTCTTTCAGCAACCCCATTTTGCTGTGGAGTTCCAGGGATAGTTAGCTGTCTAATAATCCATTTCTCATTACACATTGTCTTGAACTGATCATACAAATATTCTCCTCCACGGTCAGTGCGCAAGGTTTTAACCTTACGTTCCAATTGATTCTCAACTTCGTTCAAGTAACGAATAAAGCAATCCAATGCTTCAGATTTGTGAGAAATCAAATACACATGACCAAAACGTGTGAAGTCATCGATAAATGTAATGAAATAAGAACTCCCATTTCTAGCCTTCACATTCATTGGACCACAAATATCCGAATGAATTAATTGCAATGGTGAATTAGCCCTAATAGCCTTACCAAATGGTTTCCTAGTCACCTTTCCAGCAAGACAATGCTCACATATAGACAAGTTAATCTTAGCATGAGTGCCTAATAGGCCCTCCTTAGCTAATCTATTCATTCATTCTTGTCCTATATGTCCCAATCTAGCATGCCAAATTTCATCATTAACATCAACATTACTAGTAAGAGCAATGTTTGAAAAACAACTATTATTATTTGGTTCTACATCAAGAACCATAAAACCATTTGTTACATAACCATATCCAATTAACACAGAGTTAATTCGAAGTTCCACACAACGGCTATAAAAATTTACATTGTAACCTAAATCAAGAAGACAAATAACGGAAACCAGATTCCGTCGAATCTCAGGAGCGTATAGGACATCATGTAGAAACAAGGTGCCTCCACCACGTAGGTTGATCTTGCAAGTGCCAATTCCTTTGACTTATATTCTTGCATTGTTTCCTACATATATCCATTTGTTGCCAGCTAGTACCCGACGGTACTCCACATATGTAGCTCGATCACGAGCTACGTGGTTCGTTGCTCCTGAATCTATAATCTACAAAGGATACGAATCAGCTAACAACACTGTACTTGCAACATATTGCTCATGGAAAGAAGACAAAAATGGATTTACCTTTTTAGGCTCAGTACAATCCCGAGCAAAAGGGCCCTTCTTGCCACAGTTGAAGCAGGTCAACTTGCTCCTAGGTTTTTGTCCATTTTTCTTTCCTTTCTTCTTGATTTGGTTTTTCGCAGCAACAGCATTAACCTCCTTTCCTTTCCCCTTTCCTTTCTTGAACCACTTATTCTTATTCTTGGAACCAGAACCTTCAGCTACAAAAGCTTGACCCGAAATCCTTGCGGATTCAATCCTCTCCGCCTCAAGTTCCACATGGCGTGAGACATAAGTGAAAGTCTTGATACTCTCACTATGGGTCAGGTTCTGTTTCATCGTTTCCCAAGAATCAGGAAGGGAACGGATAACTGCCTGAACCTGTTGTTCATCGGTCAACGTATAACCTGCAGTCTTCAGCTCTCGAATCATGTTACCCATCTCCCTGAGATGTTGGGCCATGGTAACATTCGAGCGCTTCTTACAACTATCAAACTTGATAGTTAGCTGACGGAGCTTACTCAGACTGACTCCACTGTACTTCTCTCTAAGGGCTACCCAGACAGCATGAGCTGATGGTAATGGCTCATACTCAAATACCAGGTCATCCACCATTGAACTAATCAATATACCCTTAGCAATGGAGTCCTTCCTTTTCCATGCCTTATAGGCATCAAGGTCATGTCTGTGCTGTGCTGAGGAACCATCAACCGGTTCCTCCATGATTTGGTTTACAGCCTCTAGAACTTCTTGTTCCTCAAGAATATATTGTATCTTGAGGTGCCAGATTTTGTAGTTATCCCCATATAATTTCTCACCCTTATTGAGTTCAGCTATGATGGTTTTAGTTGCCATGATCTACATAAATAAACAAATTATTTATTAATTTAGTGTAATTCATATATGTGCAACTATTTATTGACTCAGTGTAAATTAGAGTTAGTTTACAAAATTAAGTGATAACATTGTTTCCACTCATCATTTGTATGTTCTAATCTAATCAACACTGATCAATTATATTACACATATCCCAACTAATGAACAAATCATTTTATATGAACAAATCATATTTGTATGAACTAATCATATCATGAAATAAACTAATCATTTCCAAGTTAGTTAACATATAACATAACTTTTATTATATAATTCTGTTCATACAAAACAACAGAAATTATTACATGACTCAAAATCTAGATGAGCTAACACTGCTCGTACATAACGACAGCAAACAGAACACTAATAAACTAGATAAGCCAGCACTGCTCCCACTAGGACAAACACTAGTATAGCAGCCAACACTATCCCTATTAACCTGGACTCATTTGGGATAATTTCAGATGGGGTAGCTTCAGGATTCTCCATTAGATCCATTTCTGGATCTTCCTCGAGCATCTCCTGGTCCTCTTCAGACTCTTCAGGCTCTTCTTCACCCATATGGTGAAGTAGTTCCTCACACAGTACTGAATATGTGACACGCCCTTAATGACGCCCCCATACATAATCTGCTATTATCCTAGGATACTCTGGCAATGAATGCATCAATGCCCAGATCCTATAACTATCCAGGACTGGAAACTCTTCTTGCTCAAGTTTCCAAAATAGTCTATCCAGCCGTCTAACATGTCCGTCAACTCCATAAGCAGACTTATACTCTATCTCCTGAATCTCCTCTCGGAGCTGGTTTCGCCGCACTTCGCGACGAGTCAATGTGGTAATCGTCCGTGCCATCTGAAAAATTGAATTTAAATAAGTCAATACAAAATTGACTAACCAGTACAAAACCAGTTTAATTCAATTTATACAGGCATACCATCATTATAAATCAAGAAAAACAAATCTTCTCGATTTTCAGGAGTTTAAGTCGACTGACCCATTAGACCGGTCAATCAGGAGTCTGGATGTTAAACTTAGTCTATTGTCCTCATTAGAACTAATATGTTCTGTTCTTATTTAAGCCCATTTGAGTCAATCACAGACTTATTAATCAAACTCAGGTTCGTTTGACTCGTCCAATTGCCCATTGGATTAAGTCTGACTCATTAGAACAAATCCAATGTCTCTGATCAAATTTGACACAACGGAACTAATCCGGTCATATTTGATCAGCCCAACTTCTGTAATCAAGAATACCCAATTAATTCAATAATAAACCGGACTGGTTAAACCAACAAATAATTTAAACCAGCTTTAGGTATCATTGAATCAAATTGGTCTGCCTAAATCAATTAATAATTTAAACCAGACCTGGGTTTGATTGATCAAGTTGGTAGGGTTCTATTTTCGGTAAATCGAACCATAAATTAATTAAATATCTATTTATTAATTCATAATACATTTTCTTATGTATTTTGATTAATAAATAAATATATTTAATTAATCTTTACTATTCATGTATATGAGAAAAAAATATGCACCTTTTTCTTCATTTTATACACGTTTTTTTTTTCACTACTTTTTTTTCACTGTGCACAACTGTTCCAGCATGCAAGAAAACGAACGTACTGTGCTTCGTCAACACTGTTCATACAGTTTTTTCTTTAATCGATTGAACAATCGATTAAACTACTATGCATGAGGTTTTTGTTTGAATCGATTGAGATTCTTCGATCGATCAAATAACTGTGCGTGATTTTTTCAATCGATTGACGAATCGATTCGACACATGAGTAAAGAACTGTGCCGTCAATTGAATCGATTCAATTCCATATTCAATCGATTCAAATATTTGAATCGATTGAACAATCGATTTAAAACAAAAATTGCGCATTGTTCGCGATTTTGAATCTATTAATCAATCGATTCAATTGATGAAAAGTGTTACTGTTCATCTTCTTCTTCGCGACAGAAGAAGAAAAAATGCGAGCTTTTTCGCGTCGATTTCCATACTGTCAAAACTATACATGCTCTGATACCATTGTTGGTAGTTTTGAGAGCATGAAAACTAAAACGAAGTAATTAAAATAATAATGCGGAAACCATAAACACTCACATTGATCTCCCGAAGAACCGCAACCAAAAACGCCGGTCGATGAAGTTGTTGATGAATAGCCGGAGACGTTGCTGCTGTTGTCGCCGAGAAGATCACCACACGGAACCTTCTCGAACTCTTCCACAAACCAAATCCCGTCCCTACGGATGTTCTCCCTTTGCTCACATGATCACCTCCACTGCTCTTCTGTGCACCTCCGATCGCCAGAAGCTTCTCTTTCACCTCTGATTGCCTTGGACGCCTCTTATAAGAAGGCTGAGGAAGACGAAGGGGAAAGGACGCCCTTTCGTCTCCCTGGCGTTTGCAGCAACAAAAGGGACGAACCCTTTCATCTGCCAAGTGTAACGCTCAACAATTAGGCCCTAGAGCCTATACTGATTGACACTAGTGCTAGTGGGAGATTGTTAGTTAGAGCCCTAGAGCCAATCATTTGATGATTGTTGTATGGACTCGTTGTATCATATTCTTATGTATATAAAGGCATTTGTTTATGGTTATTATGCTTACTTGTATTGGTGCCAAATAACTAAGTATAATAGCATCCTTGAGTAGAAGGTTCTTACCTATATCAATCGATTGGTTGAATCGATATTGAGATGATATAGGGAACACTACTCTTAATCATTCCTAGTCAAGTATTAACATTCAGGGACAATGTTAATGTGATGCGACTAGCATGTAGATCAACTCGATGACTTGATCTTACAAGTCATGGATATGGAGATATCAAGTTGACACATGGGTATGTATTGGAGAATGTATACTGAATGACCCGCCATGAGAAAGTATCATGGATCGTTATATGAGTGTCATATACTTTCTCATGTGACTATTAGTATGACTATTAGTCCTTGGACCTGAAGTCACCATGGTTCCCTACATAAGGAGTTACATACTTTGGCTTCGTCAAACATCACCCGTAACTGGGTGGACTATAAAGGCGATTACTGGGCATGTGACAAATTATGCGGAGGGATGTGAGTGATGTAGATGGGATCTATCCCTCCTAAATGACGGGAGTGACATCATTATTCTTGATAGAGTGAGACCATTAAGTGCATGCCCATGCCCAAATGAGTCAATATGAGATGTTGAGCTCATTTGATTGAGTGAGTCTACTTGGGATTCAAGATTTAGATTGATTAGAGGATGACACTGTCTATGCCTTGTATTGATCAATCTAGATGTCAAGGATAGAAGGATACATGTCATATATTGTGAGGGGTCACAATTAGTAGTCACAAGGTGATGTTGGATATCAACATTCTTGTAACTTGGGTAGTAATAATGTGTTGCTAGATACCGCTCATTACTTATGCTTCTAAATGAGTTTAGGAGCATTGCCAACGTTACAAGAATCTATAGGGTCACACACAAAGGGCAATTAGATGGAGATTAGGTTCATATGATGAACCAAGAGGATTAGGTTCATGTGATGAACCAAATTGGATTAAGAGTAATCTAATGTAAACTAATTGAGTTGGACTCAATTTGCTTCATGTGTTAAATGGCTCTAATTTGGACTTAGACTCATTGAGCCAATTTAATTCAATGAATAGAGATTCATTAAATTAAAATTGACTTGAACCAATGGTTAGATTTGATCAACCATGGGAGAGAAGTGGTCAAGTTTGACTTGACTTGAGAGAAAGATGAAAGGTCAAGTTTGACTTGACCTTTGCCACCTCATTTGTGAGTTGGCATTAAGTGGACTAATGGTGATGTGCCACATCATCAAGGCTAGCACATGTGTGTGCCACCTCATGAGGGAGATCAAGTGTTGTGACTCTTGAAATCCCATGGAGGTTTATAAGCCTCAAAAAGGTGGTCGACCACTTAATTCACAAGTGTGAGTTTCATTTGGTTTTGGTAACCTCCTTCTTCTTCCTCTCTACCTTTCTTCTCTCCCTCTCCTCCAGCATTGCTGATCCTCTAAGGTTGCTAGCACATCTTTAGAGGTTCTCTCCATAGATTTTTTCATGTGGATACACATAGAGGGTTGTACACTTGACAACCTTGAGATCCGGCAAACCTTGGACGAGCGGGATTTGCGAAGGGCATCGCATTAAGGGTAAACTCTTTTCTTTGTAGATCTAGTGTAGATCTAGGTTAGAGAAACTCGTACACGTAAAAAATTTTTATTTTATAACTTCGCACGGATCCGGTGCCATGGGATTCGGGGTTTCCGCAACGTAAAAAGCGGTTTTTGCGGCCCGAAAAATCCAACAGTGGTATCAGAGCCACGTGTGAAGCGTGTATGAGTTTCGTTTGTATTTTTATGAAAAATATCATTTCTGTAACTTTCTGTAAATTTATGTTTTTTATGTATTTTATGGGTATTTTTCTCGTAGAAGCGAAGCAACAAGTGTTTGAACACTTGTAGACTTCGACTACCGAGAAACACCTTCCGAATCGGCAAGGTCTCGCCCAATACATTTTGGGACAGCGACTTAAGGCGCTGTAGGATCGCTTAGGAACACTTACAATAGTTATATCGCAAGTAGGGGTTGTGCCCCTAACCCCGCAAGAGGCTTCATTCCGCGATCGCACACGAAAATCGCTATTTGGGACCGCCGGGAAGTTGCGACTCATAAAATCATAAAAATATTAGAAAAATTACAGAAATTTATGGAAATAACATAATTTAGAATTATGTATCATTTTGTGATGGTCATGGCCTAAAGAACCCAATTTGATTGGAAATATGTGTTGTAATTTATAATATGGCATGCGCGCCATTTTGTGTGTTTGTGCGTGTTGTACTTGATTCGCGACGTGCGTGTCCTGCCCTTCTATTTATATTCCTGTTGTAAAATAATTTTTAGACTCGAATATAACTTGAGTTTTACCTTTGTAATGTACAAAATTGGAGCGGTGGAAGGTCCACTCGAGACGGAGTTACGAGGAGGGTGCGAGCAACACATGACGGTCAAAGGGAGGAGCTCGAGGAAGCTATTGACCCTAGGTTGACCAACCGATCTTCTCATTGGCTTGAGAAGATCGTAGTAGGGCCATGACTAATCACAAAATTTAATTAATTACTTGTGTGTGTATGTGATACATGCTAGATTAGTAATTAATTAGTGCCTTAACGATTAGATTAGATCTAAATCGCGTACATGATGCACCTCCATGATTAGATTAGATCTAAATCAAGTATATGATACACATCGTCGATTAGATTAGATCTCAATCGCGTCAACTCGAAATGTCTACCATGCCGTGATACCCATGACTACCTCGATCACATGTTGTTGTTGAATCTGCCAAAGCAGAGCAACACATATTATCTTGGTAGGGTGCAGAGGGACAATCTTGGTCCCGCCTATCAACGCATGGGTGAGTACAACTCAATTAGATTGAGTAACTAGTTAACTCAATTGGATCGAGTTTAACTATAGTCATTTTCCAATGGTTGGTAGATAGGTCAAAATCACATTTATATTAACTCTTGGGCGATTTAGACAAAGCTAACTCAAGTTTTAATATACATGCGGATCTTGATCCTATAAACAAGAGTTGCATAGAGATGTAATTGGTAATTAGTTACCTACTGATCATATAAGTCTTGGGCGATTTAGCCAAAGCTAACTCAAGGCGTAGTATGATGTGGATCTTGTCCCGCACGAATTATAGCTAGTTAGAATCTAGTAAGTGTGGTTTGACCACGACCATGACTTGATTCTACAAAAGTTCTATAATTCAGTGGGAGCATCATTTAATTAAAGGCCTAATTAGATGATTAATTGGAATATGATATTTATTTTTCAACATTTTTCTGTTGTAAATTACCATGTCGCCAAACATGAACTCCTTCTCCCTGCGTTCTATCCTCGATAAGGACAAGCTCAATGGAGCTAACTTCCTGGACTGGTACAGAAATCTGAGAATAGTTCTCACTCAGGAAAGAAAACTGTACGTCCTGGAGCAGCCCATTCTCGAGGCACCTCCTGTCACTGCTACGCGAGCTGATCGCGATGCTTACAAGAAGCATCAAGATGACGCATTAAATGTGTCATGTCTTATGCTCGCGACCATGAACTCTGAGCTTCAGAAGCAACAGGAGTTGATGGGCGCTTACGATATGGTTGAACATCTTCGTCAACTATATCAAGGACAAGCGAGGCACGAGAGATTCGAGATCTCTAAGGCACTGTTTCAGTGCAAGATGTAAGATGGGACTCCCGTAGGCCCATATGTACTCAAAATAATTGGGTACATAAAAAACCTACAGAGGTTGGGATTCCCTCTTGGACAAGAGCTGGCCACTGACCTGATCTTGTAATCCTTGCCAGATAGCTATAGTCAATTCGTTCTAAATTATAACATGAACGAAATTGACAAGCCACTGCCCGAGCTACTTAGCATGTTAAGAACTGCTGAGCTCAACCTTAAGAAGGTTAAGCCCAATTCCATTCTGATGGTACAAAAACATAAGGGCAAGGGCAAGCCCAAAGGTAAGGGAAAGTCGCAAGCCAAGGGCAAAAGCAAGACACTGAAACCCAAAGGAGGGGTTACCAAGGATGCTACCTGCTTCCACTACGGTCAGACTGGGCATTGGAAGAGGAACTGCAAAGTGTACCTGGAAGATCTTAAGAAGAAGAGAAGTGAGACTTCCACTTCAGGTATATATGTTATAGAAGTCAATCTATCTATTTCTTCATCATGGGTATTAGATACCAGATGTGATTCTCATATTTGTACTAATGTACAAGCGTTGAGAAATAGCAGGGCATTGACGAAGGGCAAGGTGGACCTACGAGTAGGCAATGAAGCACGGGTTGCTGCTGTTACTGTAGGAATTTATTCTCTATCTCTGCCCTCTAGGCTTGTACTAGAATTGGATGATTGTTGTTATGTGCCTGCTTTGACTAAGAACATTATATCAGTTTCTTGTTTAGACAAGAAAGGCTTTTCATTTATAATAAAGAACAAATGTTGTTCAATTTATTTAAATGATATGTTCTATTGTAGTGCACCTCTGATGAACGGACTCTACATTCTAGACCTTGAAAACCCTATCTATAACATAAGTACCTGTTAGTTAGAGCCCTAGAGCCAATCATTTGATGATTGTATGGACTCATGTATATCATATTCTTGTATATTAATAAAGGCATTTATTTGGTTATTATATTTATTTGTATTAGTGCCAAATAGACTAAGTATAATAGCGTCCTTGAGTAGAAGGTTCATACCTATATCAATCGATTAGTTGAATCGATAGTGAGATGATATAGGGAACACTACTCTAAATCATTCCTAGTCGAGTATTAACATTCAGGGACAATGTTAATGCAATAAGACTAGCATGTAGGTCAGCTCGATGACTTGATCTCACAAGTCATGGATATAGAGATATCAAGCTGACACGTGGGTATACATTGGAGAATGTATACTGAATGACCCGCCATGAGAAAGAATCATGGATCGTTATATGAGTGTCATATACTTTCTCATGTGGCTATTAGTATGACTATTAGTCCTTAGACCTGAAGTCACCATGGATCCCTACATAAGGAGTTATGTACTTTGGTTTCGTCAAACGTCACCCGTAACTGGGTGGACTATAAAGGCGATTACTGGGTATATAACGAATTATGTAGAGGGATGTGAGTGATGTAGATGGGATCTATCCCTCCCATATGACGGGAGCAACATCGGTATTCTTGATAGAGTGGGACCACTAAGTGCATGGCCATGCCCAAATGAGTCAACATTAGATGTTGAGCTCATTTGATCGAGTGAGTCTACATGGAGTTCAAGATTTAGATTGATTAGAGGATGACACGGTCTATGCCTCACATTGATCAATCTAGATATCTAGGATAGAAGGACAATGTCACATATTGTGAGGAGTCACAATTAGTAGTCACAACGTGATGTTGGATCTCAACATTCTTGTAACTTGGGTAGCAATGATGTATTGCTAGATGCCGCTCATTGCTTATGTTTCTAAAGGAGTTTAGGAACATTGCCAACGTTACAAGAACCTATTGGGTCACACACAAAGAACAAGTGGATGGAGATTAGGTTCATATGATGAACCAAGAGGATTAGATTCATTTGATGAATTAAATTGGATTAAGAGTAATCTAAATTGAGCTAGCTTGAGTTAGACTCAAGTTGATTCATGTGTTCAATGAGTCTAATTTAGATTATGATTTATTGAATCAATTTAATTAAATGAATTAGATTCATTATATTAAATTGGTTTGAATTAAATGGTTGGATTAGATCAACCATGAGAGAGATTATGTCAAGTTTGACTTGACTTGAGAGGAAGAGGAAGAGTCAAGTTTGACTTGACTTTGCCACATCATATGTGTGACTTGGCATTAAGTGGCCAATGATGATGTGCCACATCATCATAGTTAATACATGATTATGCCACCTAATGGAAGTTACACTTCCTTCTTTGTTTTAATGTGGCCAACCACATTAATGAGAGTAATTACTCTCATTGTGGCCGGCTACTCAAAATGAAGGGAATTGATGTTTTTCATTATGATTGTGATTAACTCCTTCTCTTTCCTCCTTGGGTGGTCTCTCTTCTCTCCATGGTGCTGTTGCCGTGAGGTTCCAAGAGTGGAGAGGGTGATTTGAGTTCCCAAAAGTAGAAAGGGTAAGTGAAGGTCACATAGAAGAGTGTTCTTGGTTTTTATCCTCTCTTCTTTGATCTCCTTTCTTCTTCCATTCCATCCGAGAGCCCTAGAAAGTGCTAGCACACTTGGGGTCTCTCTTCTCCATCCTTGAGTGCTAGAGAGCACTCCTTATTCGTGTGGATATCACTAGAGAAGTATCTACCTTGATACTTTAGAGATCCGACACGTACCTTGGACGAGCGGGAATTTTGCGAGGGCATGCTTCAAAGGTAAAAGTTCTCAACACATAGATCTAGGAGTAGATCTAAAATTTTGAAACTCGTACTTGTACTTTATTCGGTTTTTCCTTGCACGGATCTACGACTTTGGGTGATTCGGGGTTTCCGCGACGCGAAAAGCGGTTTTCGCGGCCCGAAAAACCCAACAGTGGTATCAGAGCCACGTGCAAGGCGAGTACGAGTTTGTTTTTTGGTTTTATGAAAACTTAAGTTTCTGTAATTTTCTGTAAAATTATGTTTTTTGGGTTTTTATGAGTATTTTTCTCGAGTAATCGAAGCACAAGTGTTTAGTCGCTTGTAGGCTTCGGCTACCGGAAAGATTTTTCCAAAACGGCTTCGTTTCCCCCCAAAATTTTTTTGGGACAGCGGGCTTGGGTGCCATTAGATCGCTTAGGAGCAACTCGTGATGGTTAGTTCACGGGTAGGGGTACTGCCCCTAACCCTGCAAGGGATTTTCTCCGCGATTGCACCCGAAATCGCTAAAAACGAACCCGCCGGGAAGATTTTTCCGAAACGGCAATGTCTCGGCCCAAATCGTTTTGGGACAGTGGGTTTAGGCGCTGTTGGATCACAAAGGAACCCTCGCGATGGTTAGATCGCGGGTAGGGGCGCTGCCCCTGGCCCCGCAAGGGGATCCGTTCCATGATTGCGCCCGAAACCGCTAAACGGGTCCGCCGGGAAATTTTACTCGTAAAAATTGTAAAAATTAATTTTAAAATTACAGAAAATTAAGAAAATATATAATTTTGAATTATATATTAATTTTGTGATAGTCATGGCCCAAAAACCCAATGTGATTGGATTGTGTTGTAATTCATAATACGGCCTGCGTGCCGTTATGTGTTTGCGAGTGTTGTATTATATTCGCGACCTGCGCGTCGTGCCTTCTCTTATATTCTTGTTGTAAATTAGATTTAGACTCGAATGTAACTCGAGTTTCAAATTGTAATGTACAAATTGGAGCGGTGGAGGGTCCACACGAGATGGAGTTCCGAGGCGGGCACGAGCAACACAAGGTGGTCAAAGGGAGGAGCTTGGAGAAGCTGTTGACCCTAGGTTGACCAATCGATCTTCTCATTGGCTTGAGAAGATCGTAGTAGGGCCATGACTAAATCACAAATAGATTAATTAATTGCTTGTGTATGTGATGCATATTTAATAAGTAGTTAATTAATTAGTGCCTTACGATTAGATTAGATCTAAGTCGTGCACATGATGCACCCTTGCGATTAGATTAGATCTAAGTCGTGCACAAGATGCATCTTTTTCGATTAGATTAGATCTCAATCGACTCAACTCTAATGCCTAACCGTGCTGTGATACCTATCACTACCTCAATCACATGTATTCTTGAATCTGCCAAAGTAGAGCAATACATATTATCTTGGTAGGGTACGGAGGGACAATCTTGGTCCCGCCTATCAACGCATGGGTGAATACAAACTCAATTAGATTGAGTATTCCTAGTTACTCGGTTGGATCGAGTCAACTATAGGCATTCTTCCAATAGTTGGAAAGGTAGGACAAAATCACGTTTATATTAACTCTCGGGCGTATTAGCCAAAGCTAACTCGAGTTTTAATATAAATATGGATCTTGATCCTATAAACAAGAGTTGCATAGAGATGTAATTGGTAATCGTTACCTACCGATCATACTAAGTCTTGGGCGTATTAGCCAAAGCTAACTCAAGGGTTAGTATGATGTGGATCTTGTCCCACAAGAATTATAGTATTCAGTGGGAGCATCATTTAGTTAAAGGTCTAATTAAATGATTTTTAAGAATATGATATTTATTTATGCAAATTTTTCTGTTGTAGATAACCATGACGTCGAACACGAATTCCTTCTCCCTGCGATCTGTCCTTGAGAAGGACAAGCTCAACGGAGCAAATTTCCTGGACTGGTACAGGAACTTGAGAATAGTTCTTACCCAGGAACGTAAACTGTACGTTCTGGAGCAGCCCATTCCGGAGGCTCCTCCTGCCAATGCCCTGACAAAGATGCTTACAAGAAGCATCAAGACGACGCATTAGATGTGTCCTGTCTAATGCTCGCGGCCATGAACTCTGAGCTTCAGAAGCAACAGAGTTGATGGGCGCTTACGATATGGTTGAGCATCTTCGCCAACTATATCAGGGACAAGCGAGGCATGAGAGATTTGAGATCTCTAAGGCACTGTTTCAGTGCAAGATGTCAGACGGGGTTCCCGTAGGTCCTTATGTACACAAGATGATTGGGTACATAGAGAACCTACAAAGACTGGGGTTCCCACTTGGCCAAGAGCTGGCCACTGACTTAATCTTGCAATCCTTGCCGGATAGCTATAGTCAATTCGTTCTGAACTATAACATGAACGAGATTGACAAGCCACTGCCCGAGCTCCTTAGTATGTTACGAACTGCTGAGATTAACCTTAAGAAGGTTAAGCCCATTCTGATGGTCCAGAAGCATAAGGCAAAGGCAAGCCCAAAGGCAAGGGAAAGTCCCAAGCCAAGGGCAAAGGCAAGGCACTGAAGCCTAAAGGAGGGGTCGCCAAGGATGCTACCTGCTTCCACTGCGGTCAGACCGGGCACTGGAAGAGGAACTGCAAGGTATACTTGGAGGATCTTAAGAAGAAGCGAAGTGAGGCTTCCACTTCAGGTATATATGTTATAGAAGTCAATCTATCTATTTCTATATCATGGGTATTAGATACTGGATGTGCTTCTCACATTTGTACTGATGTGCAGGCGCTGAGAAATAGCAGGGCATTGACAAAGGGCGAGGTGGACCTACGAGTAGGCAATGGAGCACGGGTTGCTGTTGTTGCTGTAGGGACTTATTTTCTATCTCTGCCCTCTGGGCTTGTATTAGAATTAGATGAATGTTGTTATGTGCCTGCTTTGACTAAGAACATTGTATCAGTTTCTTGTTTAGACAAGAAAGGTTTCTCGTTTACAATAAAGAACAAATGTTTTCCGTCTATTTAAACGATATGTTCTATTGTAGTGCTCCTCTGATAAACGGACTCTATATTCTAGACCTTGAAAGCCCTATCTATAACGTAAATACCAAGAGGTTCAAGTCTAATGACATGAACCAAACCTACCTTTGGCACTGTCGCTTAGGTCATATAAATGACAAGCGCTTATCCCAACTCCATAAGGATGGTTTGTTGGACTCATTTGATTTTGAATCATATGAGATATGCGAGTCATGCCTACGAGGCAAGATGACCAAGACTCCCTTTAATGGACACAGCGAGAGAGCAACTGATTTGTTAGGACTCATACATAGTGATGTATGTGGCCCTTTCAATGTTGCTGCTAGAGGCGGTTATAGGCACTTCATCACATTTACTGATGATTTCAGTAGATATGGTTATGTGTACTTGATGACACATAAGTCTGAATCTTTTGAAAAGTTCAAAGAATTCAAGAATGAAGTACAGAACCAGCTTGGCAAGAGTATTAAGATACTTCGATCCGATCGAGGTGGAGAATACCTTAGCCATGAGTTCCGTGACTATCTAGCTGAGTGTGGGATTCTATCCCAACTCACTCCTCCAGGAACACCACAGTGGAATGGTGTATCCGAAAGGAGGAATCGTACCTTATTAGATATGGTACGATCTATGATGAGTCACACAGATCTTCCGACATATCTATGGGGATATGCTCTAGACACGACAGCTTTCAAACTCAACCGAGTTCCATCAAAGGCCTTGATAAAGACACCATATAGGATATGGACTGGGAGAGATGCCCAGGTGTCTTTCATGAGGATTTGGGGTTGTGAGGCTTACGTACAACGTCAAGTCTCAAACAAATTAGGACCCAAATCCGACAAGTGCTATTTCATTGGATATCCCAAGGAAATTAAGGGATATTACTTCTACATTCTCAGTCAGCACAAGGTAGTTGTGGCAAAGACTGGGGTCTTTCTAGAAAGGGACTTTGTTTCTAGAAAGACTAGTGGGAGCACGTTCGATCTTGAAGAAGTTCAAGATGCGAACAATAGCACTGATGCCTTGATGGAAGTTGAACTGGAACCACAAAGTGTTGTGGATGATGTTGTTCCACAAAGAGTTGAGGAACAACAACCAGTTCAAGTAGAGTTCTGGAAGCTGTGATGAGACCAGATTCCGAGAAATGGCTAGAAGCCATGAGATCCGAGATGGAATCCATGTACACCAACCAAGTATGGACTTTGGTTGATCCACCTGAAGGGGTAAAACCCATTGGGTGTAAGTGGGTCTTTTAGAGAAAGACTGACATGGATGGACTTATCTATGAGGGATTTCTACCGATGTCATATGACGTTAGTCTTTCGAAGACTCAAGGTCCCTCTTCTAGAGAGAAGAGAGACCGCATGGATCAGATCCCTTATGCCTCAGCCATAGGGTCTATCATGTACGCCATCCTATGTACTCAACCTGATGTCTCGTATGCTTTGAGCATGACGAGAAGATACCAGTCAGATCCAAGTGAAAGTCACTGGATAGCGGTCAAGAATATTCTTAAGTACTTATGAAGGACTAAAGAATATTTCTTGATATATGGAGGCAATGATGAGCTAACTGTAAAGGGTTACAGTGATGCCTGCTTCCAAACCGATCAGGATGATTAAAGATCACAGTCGAGGTTCGTGTTTTGCTTGAATGGTAGTGCTATGAGCTGGCAGTGTTCACAGCAGTTCTACAACGTTTCCATCTCATTCGAGAGATTGTCGATAGAGGAGATGTGAAGATTTACAGAGTACCTACAGAGGCTAACATCACAGATCCCTTGACCAAGGCTTTGGCACAGAGAAAGCATGATGGTCACACTAGGTCATTAGGCCTTAGAGCCTATACTGATTGGCACTAGTGCTAGTGGGAGATTGTTAGTTAGAGGCCTAGAGCCAATCATTTGATGATTGTATGGACTCATGTATATAATATTCTTGTATATTAATAAAGGCATTTGTTTGGTTATTATACTTATTTGTATTAGTGCCAAATAGACTAAGTATAATAGCGTCCTTGAGTAGAAGGTTCATACCTATATCAATCGATTAGTTGAATCGATAGTGAGATGATATAGGGAATACTACTCTAAATCATTCCTAGTCGAGTATAAACATTCAGGGACAATGTTAATGCAATAAGACTAGCATGTAGGCCAGCTCGATGACTTAATCTCACAAGTCATGGATATAGAGATATCAAGCTGACACATGGGTATACGTTGGAGAATGTATACTATTACCCGCCATGAGAAAGTATCATGGATCGTTATATGAGTGTCATATACTTTCTCATGTGGCTATTAGTATGACTATTAGTCCTTAGACCTGAAGTCACCATGGATCCCTACATAAGGAGTTATGTACTTTGGTTTCGTCAAACGTCACTCGTAACTGGGTGGACTATAAAGGCGATTACTGGGTATATAACGAATTATGTAGAGGGATGTGAGTGATGTAGATGGGATCTATCCCTCCCATATGATGGGAGCGACATCGGTATTCTTGATAGAGTGAGACCACTAAGTGCATGGCCATGCCCAAATGAGTCAACATTAGATGTTGAGCTCATTTGATCGAGTGAGTCTACTTGGAGTTCAAGATTTAGATTGATTAGAGGATGACACGGTCTATGCCTCACATTGATCAATCTAGATGTCTAGGATAGAAGGACAATGTCACATATTGTGAGGAGTCATAATTAGTAGTCACATGGTGATGTTGGATCTCAACATTCTTGTAACTTGGGTAGCAATGATGCATTGCTAGATGCCGCTCATTGCTTATGTTTCTAAAGGAGTTTAGGAACATTGCCAAAGTTACAAGAACCTATTGGGTCACACACAAAGAACAAGTGGATGGAGATTAGGTTCATATGATGAACCAAGAGGATTAGATTTATTTGATGAATTAAATTGGATTAAGAGTAATCCAAATTGGGCTAGCTTGAGTTAGACTCAAGTTGATTCATGTGTTCAATGAGTCTAATTTAGATTATGATTTATTGAATCAATTTAATTAAATGAATTAGATTCGTTATATTAAATTGACTTGAATTAAATGGTTGGATTAGATCAACCATGAGAGAGATTAAGTCAAGTTTGACTTGACTTGAGAGGAAGAGGAAGAGTCAAGTTTGACTTGACTTTGCCATATCATATGTGTGACTTGGCATTAAGTGGCCAATGATGATGTGCCACATCATCATAATTAATACATGATTATGCCACCTAATGGAAGTTACACTTCCTTCTTTGTTTTAATGTGGCCGGCCACATTAATGAGAGTAATAACTCTCATTGTGGCCGGCCACTCAAAATGAAGGGAATTGATGTTTTTCATTATGATTGTGATTAACTCCTTCTCTTTCCTCCTTGGGTGGTCTCTCTTCTCTCCATGGTGCTGTTGCCGTGAGGTTCCAAGAGTGGAGAGGGTGATTTGAGTTCCCAAAAGTAGAAAGGGTAAGTGAAGGTCACATAGAAGAGTGTTCTTGGTTTTTATCCTCTCTTCTTTGATCTCCTTTCTTCTTCCATTCCATCCGAGAGCCCTAGAAAGTGCTAGCACACTTGGGGTCTCTCTTCTCCATCCTTGAGTGCTAGAGAGCACTCCTTGTTCGTGTGGATATCACTAGAGAAGTATCTATCTTGATACTTTGGAGATCCGACACGTACCTTGGACGAGCGGGAATTTTGCGAGGGCACGCTTCAAAGGTAAAAGTTCTCAACACATAGATCTAGGAGTAGATCTAAAATTTTGAAACTCGTACTTATACTTTATTCGGGTTTTCCTTGCACGGATCTACGGCTTTAGGTGATTTAGGGTTTCCGTGACGCGAAAAGCGGTTTTCGTAGCCCGAAAAACCCAACAGTACCAAGAGGTTCCAATCAAATGACATGAACCAAACCTATATCTGGCAATGTCGCTTAGGTAATATAAATGACAAACGCTTATCCCAGCTCCATAAAGATGGTTTGCTGGACTCATTTGATTTTGAATCTTATGAGACAAGCGAGTCATGCCTACTGGGCAAGATGACCAAGACTCCCTTTAGTGGACACAGCGAGAGAGCGACTGACTTGTTAGGACTTATACATAGTGATGTATGTGGACCTTTCACTATCGCTGCTAGGGGTGGTTATAGGTACTTCATTACATTTACTGATGATTTCAGTAAATATGGTTATATGTATATGATGACACATAAGTCAGAATCCTTTGAAAAGTTCAAGAAATTCAAGAATGAAGTACAAAACCAGCTTGGCAAGAGTATTTAGATACTTCGATCAGATCGAGGTGGTGAATACCTTAGCCATGAGTTTCGTGACTATCTAGCTGAGTGTGGGAATCGATCTCAACTCACTCCTCCTGGAACACCACAGTGGAATGATGTATCCGAAAGGAGGAATCACACCTTATTAGATATGGTACGATCTATGATGAGTCACATAGTTCTTCTCATGTATCTTTGGGGTTATGCTCTAGACAAAGCATCCTTCATTCTCAACCGAGTTCCATCTAAGACTGTAATAAGGACACCATATAGGATATGGACTGGGAGAGATGCCCAGGTGTCTTTTATGAGGAATTGGGGTTGTGAGGCTTACGTTCGACGTCAAGTCTCAAACAAATTGGGACCCAAATCCGGTAAGTGCTATTTTATTGGATATCCCAAGGAAACGAAGGGATATTACTTCTATATTCCTAGTCAACATAAGATAGTTGTGGCTAAGACTAGGGTATTTCTAGAAAGAGATTTTGTTTCTAGAAAGACTAGTGGTAGTACGTTCGATCTTGAAGAAGTTCAAGATGTGAACCATAGCACTGAAGCCTCGATGGAAGTTGAACTGGAACCATAAAGTGTTGTGGATGATGTTGTTCCATAAGGAGTTGAGGAACAACAACCAGTTCAAGTAGACCTACCTCTTTGCAGGTCTGATAGGGTACGCTATCAGCCTGAGAGATATTCATATCTCTTGTCTGACCATGATGACGTTATGCTCATTGAGGATGAGCCTACCTCCTATCAGGAAGCTGTGATGAGACCAGATTCTGAGAAATGGCTAGAGGCCATGACATCCTAGATGGAATCCATGTACACTAACCAAGTATGGTCTTTGGTTGATCCACCTGAAGGGGTCAAACCCATTGGGTGTAAGTGGGTCTTTAAGAGAAAGACTGACATGGATGGACTTATTTATAAGGGTCGCTTGGTAGCTAAAGGTTTCAAGCAAATTCATGGTATTGACTATGATGAAACCTTTTCTCTAGTAGCGATGTTTAAATCCATTCGGATCATGCTTGTTATTGCAGCGTACCACGATTATGAGATCTGACAGATGGATGTCAAAACCGCATTTCTGAATGGAAACCTACTCGAGGATGTGTACATGACACAACCTGAGGGTTTTGTAGATCCACAACATACTGGCAGAGTATACAAGCTGCATAGGTCCATTTATGGACTAAAGCAAGCTTCTCGGAGCTGGAATCTTCGATTCGATGATGCAATCAAATAGTTTGGTTTCATCAAGGATGAAGATGAACTTTGTGTCTACAAGAAGGTTGTTGGGAGCACAGTTATCTTCCTTATATTGTATGTGGATGACATACTACTCATTGGGAAAGACATCCCTTTGCTGCAGTCTGTCAAGACTTGGCTAGTGACTTGTTTCTCAATGAAGGACTTAGGTGAAACATCCCGCATTCTAGGCATACAGATCTATAGAGATAGATCTAAGAGATTGCTTGGCCTAAGTCAGAGTACATACATTGACAAGGTACTACTACGATTTGCCATGCAGAACTCCAAGATGGGATTTCTGTCGATGCCACATGGTGTGCGTTTTTCGAAGACTCAAGGTTCCTCTTCTAGAGAGGAGAGAGACCGCATGGATCAGATGCCTTATGCTTTAGCCATAGGATTTATCATGTATGCCATGCTATGTACTTGTCTTGATGTCTCGTATGCTTTAAGCATGACGAGCAGATACCAGTCAGATCCAGGTAAAAGTCACAAGATAGCGGTCAAGAATATTCTTAAGTACTTGAGAAGGACTAAAAAATATTTCTTGATATATGGAGGTGATGACGAGCTAGCTGTAAAGGGTTACAGTGATGCTAGCTTCCAAACTGACCTGGATGATTATAGATCGCAGTGTGGGTTCATGTTTTGCTTGAATGGTGGTGCTGTGAGCTAGAAGAGTTTGAAGCAGGACATAGTTGCTGATTCTACAACAGAGGCCGAGTATATTGCTGCATCAGAAGCAGCAAAGGAGGCAGTTTGGATCCGCAAGTTCATTACTAAGCTTGGGTGGTTTCTAGCATAGCTAATCCTATAGAGCTTTATTGTGACAACAATGGAGCAATTGCGTAGGCTAAGGAACCTCGCTCACACCAGCGGACCAAACACATACTACGATGCTTCCATCTCATTCGAGAGATCATCGATAGAGGAGACGTGAAGATTTGCAGAGTACCCACAGAGGCTAACGTCGCTGATCCCTTGACCAAGGCTTTGGCACAAAGAAAGCATGATGGCCACACTAGGTCATTAGGTAGAGTCTACACTGATTGGCACTAGTGCTAGTGGGAGATTGTTAGTTAGAGCCCTAGAGCCAATCATATGATGATTGTTGTATGAACTCGATGTATCATATTCCTATATACTTATAAAGGTATTTCTTTATGGTTATTATACTTACTTGTGTTGGTGCCAAATAACTAAGTATAATAGCGTCCTTGAGTAGAAGGTTCTTATCTATATCAATCGATTGGTTGAATCGATAGTGAGATGATATAGAGAACACTACTCTTAATCATTCCTAGTCAAGTATTAACATTCAGGGACAATGTTAATGCGATGAGACTAGCATGTATGTCAACTCAATGACTTGATCTCACAAGTCATGGATAAAGAGATATCAAGTTGACACATGGGTATACATTGGAGAATGTATACTGAATGACCCGCCATGAGAAAGTATCATGGATCGTTATATGAGTGTCATATACTTTCTCATGTGACTATTAGTATGACTATGAGTCCTTGGACCTGAAGTCACCATGGTTCCCTACATAAGGAGTTACATACTTTGGCTTCGTCAAACGTCACCCGTAACTGGGTGGACTATAAAGGCGATTATTGGGTATGTAACAAATTATACGGAGGGATGTGAGTGATGTAGATGGGATCTATCCCTCCTATATGACGGGAGTGACATCATTATTCTTGATAGAGTGAGACCACTAAGTGCATGACTATGCCCAAATGAGTCAATATGAGATGTTGAGCTCATTTTATTGAGTGAGTCTACGTGGGATTCAATATTTAGATTGATTAGAGGATGACACGGTCTAAGCCTCATATTGATCAATCTAGATGTCAAGGATAGAAGGACACTTGTCATATATTGTGAGGGGTCACAATTAGTAGTCACAAGGTGATGTTGGATCTCAACATTCTTGTAACTTGGGTAGTAATGATGTGTTGCTAGATACCGCTCATTACTTATGCTTCTAAATGGGTTTAGGAGCATTGCCAACGTTACAAGAACCTATAGGGTCACACATAAAAGGCAATTAGATGGAGATTAGGTTTATATAATGAACTAAGAGGATTAGGTTCATGTGATGAACCAAATTAGATTAAGAGTAATGCAAAGTATACTAATTGAGTTGGACTCAATTTGATTTATGTGTTAAATGAGTCTAATTTGGACTTAGACTCATTGAGCCAATTTAATTCAATGAATAGAGATTCATTAAATTAAAATTGACTTGAACCAATGGTTAGATTTAATCAACCATGGGAGAGAAGTAGTCAAGTTTGACTTGACTTGAGAGGAAGATGAAAGTTCAAGTTTGACTTGACCATTGCCACCTCATTTGTGAGTTGGCATTAAGTGGACTAATGATGATGTGCCACATCATCAAGTCGAGCACATGTGTGTGCCACCTCATGAGGGAGATCAAGAGTTGTGACTCTTGAAATCCCATGGAGGTTTATAAGCCTCAAAAAGGTGGCCGACCACTTAATTCACAAGTGTGAGTTTCATTTGGTTTTGGTAACCTCCTTCTTCTTCCTCTCTACCTTTCTTCTCTCCCTCTCCTCCACCATTGTTGATTCTCTAAGGTTGCTAGCACATCTTTAGAGGTTCTCTCCATAGATTTGTTTGTGTGGATACACATAGAGGGTTGTACACTTGACAACCTTGAGATCCGGCGAACCTTGGACGAGCGGGATTTGCGAAGGGCATCGCATCAAGGGTAAACTCTTTTCTTTGTAGATCTAGTGTAGATCTAGGTTAGAGAAACTCGTACACGTAGAAAATTTTTGTTTTATAACTTCGCATGGATCCGGTGGCATGAGATTCAAGGTTTCCGCAACGTAAAAAGCGATTTTTGTGGCTCGAAAAACCCAACATAGAATCCCACACTCATCTAGATAGTCACGAAACTCATGGCTAAGGTATTCTCCACCTCGATCTGATCGAAGTATCTTAATACTCTTGCCAAGCTGAGTTTGTACTTCATTCTTGAATACTTTGAACTTTTTAAAGGATTCTGACTTATGTGTCATCAAATACACATAACCATATCTACTGAAGTCATCAGTAAATGTAATAAAGTACCTATAACCACCCCTGGCAACAACATTGAAAGGGCTACATACATCACTATGTATAAGTCCTAACAAGTCAGTCGCTCTTTCACTGTGTCCACTAAAGGGAGTCTTGGTCATCTTGCCCAGTAGGCATGACTCGCATGTCTCATATGATTCGAAATCAAATGAGTCCAGCAAACCATTTTTATGGAGCTGGGATAAGCGTTTGTCATTTATGTGACCTAAGCGACAGTGCCAGAGATAGGTTTGGTTCATTTCATTTGATTTGAACCTTTTGGTATTTATGTTATAGATGGGGTTCTCTGAGTCTAAAATATAGAGTCCGTTCATCAGAGGTGCACTATAATAGAACATATCATTTAAATAAACTGAATAACATTTGTTCTTTATTATAAATGAAAAACCTTTCTTGTTCAAACAAGAAACTGATATAATGTTCTTAGTAAGAGCAGACACATAACAACATTCATCTAGTTCTAATACAAACCCAGAGGGTAGAGATAGATAGTAAGTCCCTACAGCAACTGCAGCAACCCGTGCTCCATTGGCTACTCATAGGTCTATCTCGCCCTTCATCAATGTCCTACTATTTCTCAGCGCCTGTACATTAGTACAAATGTGAGAAGCACATCCTGTATCTAATACCCATGATGAAGAAATAGAGAGATTGACTTCTATAACATGTATACCTGAAGTAGAAATCTTATTTCTCTTCTTCTTAAGATCTTCCAGGTATCCTTTGCAGTTCCTCTTTCAATACCCTGCTTATCCTTGATATAGTTGATGAAGATGTTCAACCATATCATAAGCACCCATCAACTCGTGTTGCTTCTGAAGCTCAGAGTTCATGGTAGCAAGTATAAGATAGGACACATCTATTGTGTCATCTTGATGCTTCTTGTAAGCATCACAGTCAGTTCGCGAGGCAGTGGCAGGAGGTGCCGCGGGAATGGGCTGCTCCAGGACGTACAGTTTTCGTTCCTGTGTGAGAACAATTCTCAGGTTCCTGTACCAGTGCAGGAAGTTAGCTCCATTGAGCTTATCCTTATCAAGAACAGAACACAGGGAGAAGGTGTTCGTGTTTGACGACATGGTAATCTACAACAGAAAATGCAGAAAATAAATAATCATATTCCACTAATCATTTAATTAGACCTTTAACTAAATGATGCTCCCACTGAATTATAGAAATTTTGTAGAATCAAGTCATGGATGTGGTCAAACCACACTTATTAGATTCTAACCAACTAGCTATAATTCTTGTGGGACAAGATCCACATCATACTACACCTTGAGTTAGCTTTGGCTAAATCGCCCAAGACTTAGTATGATTGGTAGGTAACTAATTACCAATTATATCTCTATGCAACTCTTGTTTATAAGAACAAGATTCGCATGTATATTAAAACTTGAGTTAGCTTTGGCTGAATCGCCCAAGAGTTAATATAAATGTGATTTTGACCTATCTACCAACCATTGGAAAATGCCTATAGTTAAACCCGATCCAATTGAGTTTAACTAGTTTTACTCAATCTAATTGAGTTTGTACTCACCCATGCGTTGATAGGCGGGACCACGATTGTCCCTGCGCACCCTACCAAGATAATATGCGTTGCTCTGCTTTGGCAGATTCAACAACATGTGATCGAGGTAGTGATGAGTGTCACGACATGGTAGACATTTCGAGTTGACGCGATTTAGATCTAATCTAATCGTTGATGTGTATCATATACTCGATTTAGATCTAATCTAATCGTGGTGCATCATATACGCAATTTAGATCTAATCTAATCATTGATGTGTATCATATACTCGATTTAGATCTAATCTAATCGTGGTGCATCATATACGGGATTTAGATGTAATCTAATCGTTAAAGCACTAATTAATTACTCTACTCTAGCATGCATTACATACACACACAAGCAATTAATTAAATTATAATTAGTCATGGCCCTACTACGATCTTCTCAAGCCAATGAGAAGATCAGACGGTCAACCTAAGGTCAACAACTTCTCCAAGCTCCTCCCTTTGACTGCCACGTGTTGCTCGCACCCTCCTCGTAACTCCTCCTCGAGTGGACCTTCCACAGCTCAATTTTGTACATTACAAAGATGAAACTCGAGTTACATTTGAGTCTAAATTATTTTATAATAGGAAATAAAATAGATAGGCACGACGCGCAGGTCACATATCAAATTTACAACACGCACAATCACACAAAAATGACACGTAGGCCATATTATGAATTACAACACATATATCCAATTCAATTGGGGTTTTTGAGCCATGACTATCAAAAATACATACATAATTCTAAATTATGTATTTTATATAAATTTCTACAATTTTACCACTATTTTTATAATTTTATGAGTTACAATTTCCCGGCGGTCCCGTTTAGCGATTTTCGAGCGCGATCGCGGGACAACGCCCCTTGCGGGGTTAGGGGCAGTGCCCCTACTCGTGAAATAGGTCTCACGTGTGTCCTACTACGATCTTATAGTGCCTTAAGGCGCTGTCCCAAAACTATTTGGGCGAAACCTTGCCATTTCGGAAGGTTTTTCTCGGTATACGAAGCCTACAAGTGACCAAGCACTTGTTGCTTCGCATCTCCAAAAAAAATACTCATAAAAACTATAAAAAATGTAAATTTATAGAAACATACAGATCTGATATTTTTTCATAAAAATACAAACTAAAACACGTACATGCTTCGCACGTGGCTCTTATACCACTGTTGGGATTTTGGAGCCACAAAAATCACTTTTTTGCGTTGCGAAAACCTTGAAATCCCATGCCACCGGATCCGTACGAAGATTAAAAGAACAAAAATTTTGTGTACATGTTTTTCTATCCTAGATCTACATGGTTAAGAGATTACCCTTGTAGCGAAGCCCTTCGCGAATCCCGCTCGCCCAAAAGTTGCCGGATCTCAAGTGTGTTCAAGTGGATACACCTCTATACGTATCCACACAAACAATAGAGATGGAGAAAACACTGAGAGTGTGCTAGCACTCTAAAGGTGTTCGGCCAAGGAGGAGGAGAGGAAGAGAAGAAGAAGCAAGGAGAATAATAATGATCGATAATAAAATAAGAGTAAAAAATGGCTTAAGTATTTTCATCTAATGAAAATACTTAATGCTCATTAACATCATTAATTGTTGGATTTTTCGGGCCGCGAAAACCGCTTTTTCGCATCGCGGAAACCCCGAAACTCCCTAGCCAACGGATCCGTGTAAAGAAAAAATTTCAAAAATGTAACGCCTCGCCCCTTCTGCTAAGACGACGGGGGTTACTTGACGACACTTGCATACTTAACACAGCGGAAGTCTTACTTGGAGAATTTAAAAAAAAACTTTTTCTTACTTAAAAATCACAATAGACATAAAAGGTCCACAGAGCATACTTATCATAAATTTTGGGTCATAATACCAAACACATACTTAAAGTCATGGAGTCATAAAGTAAAAACATCAACATGACAAATTTCTTATTAAATGAAAGCAGGTCATTTCTTTTAGCCAGTCCACTACCGCACACATCCTTCAAGCCCTCCTGCTGCTCTCTTAGTACATCCATTCCTTGCCTTTATCTGTGGTACAAGAAAGTAAGCTATGAGCACTCATGGCTCAGTAAGTTCCTTTCCTACTCACAAAAACCGTCAAGCATATTAAAATCACAAGTCATAAGACATAAAGACAAGTGTATCATGTTAAGAGCATATCATGACATATCATAACATAACATAAAGTATCATGGCATAACATATCATGATCATCAAACGTATCCTGTCATAGCATAACATCATCATAACTAGCATGGCGTAATCATAAAGTATAATCATGGTACATCCCTAAACATATATCATGCAACATATGCAACATGTCTTTTGAAAACTTATACAATACATACTTAAACATAATCTCAACATGATTAGGGCCCCGGCTTGTACCACATACATAAATGCGCGCGTCCTATGTAGGTCCAAGGTAGCAAGTCTTGAACCCTACAAGGCATACATACTAGGCCCGTTTCTTAGTCCATCAACCTAGGGGCACTTAGGAGTCCATCCCTAACGAGGCCCGTTTCTTAGTCCATTGACCCCGGGGCGCTTATGGAGCCCACCCTTGGTACAAGCCATACATAAAGTAAAGTAGCATGACTTAACTTACATATCATAGTTCTTATCATTTCATGCATATCATATTTCTTAACATATCATAAAACATGCATATTTGGGCACACAGCACATGCATGAATCATAACATACATCATGAAATATCACTTATCTTAAAGCATGCTTATTTGGGCACACAACACATGCATGAATCATAGGCTTGCATAACAAACGTATCATTTTATCATGTCATAAAGTAAGCATGTTTGAGCACATAGTACATACATACATGGGTCATAAGCATACATGAAAGAACATAACACATATCCTATAAAGACATAATCATTCATGGAATCATTAAATATCATCTCTTCATAGCATGTGAGGTATATCTAGTCACTAAACCCACATGGCCGAAAGTCATGAAAGGACCACATGATCTCTAGACAACATACAAACATAAAAATTTTCATGATATCTTCACATACTAACATAAGAAAGATCATAAGCATGTTAACCTAAATTTTTAAGCCCTCCTAGGTTTCCAATTATTTCATGGCCGAAACCTTTCATGAAGAGGAATCAAGTTCTAAGCAACATGTAAACATGTAAACCCTATACTCATATCATATTATATTTCATAGGGAACTACTTAAGCACATTTAGTTTGGGTTCTAAGTTCCCTAAGCTCCTAATCATATCATGGCCGAACCCTAGCTTATCTCATCCTAGGTTACAAGTAGCATAGAGGTGTTGAACCTTAAGCCAACATGTTATACATTTTCATGAGGAACAACATAAGCATGTTTGTTTAAAATTTCAAACTTCCTAGACCCCTTAATTCAAGGTGGCCGAACCTAACAATCATGGAATTAGGTTTTTAGTGGCATAAGAGTATGAAACCACAACTACATTCCATAGCATACATCACAAGAACATCATAAGCATATATAAGTTGGGTTCTAATTTCTCTAAGCCTTTAAACTTGTAGGGGCCGAAACATGTAAATCATGGAACTAGATTTTTAGTGACATGAGAGCATGGGAACCACAACTACATTTCATAGCATATATCTCAAGGACATCATAAGCATGTATAAGTTGGATTCAAATTTCTCTAGACCCTTTAAACTTGTAGTGGCCGAAACTTAACAAGCATGAAACTAAGTTTCTAGTGGCACAAGAGCATGGAAACCCTACACAATTTTCATGGCTTCATAACAAGGAACAACATGAGTAAACTTAGTTAAAAAACTACACATACTAGCTTTAAACCTAATGTGGCCGAAAGTTACATGTATTCAAAATTCTATATAACAAGCAACCATAAAACATCAACTAGTTTCATATTATATTATCAAGAAGGTCATGAGCCTCTTAGCCTTGGTTTCAACTTTCCTAGACTTCAACTCTCATCATAGCCGAACCCTCATAAGCATGAAATAAAATTCATAACTAACATACAATCATGGCATAACATTTTAGCTTTATGTCTTGTCTTAGGAAAAATCTTAGCATGCTTGGTCTTAGGTTTAAAACTCTCCTAGGCCTTTACTCCTTACTTGGCCGAATATTCATGAGCATGTAAATGGAGTTTCAAACAACATACAAGTAAGAGAAAAGTTAACAACCTCATTATCATAGGGTACATAACAAAAAGAATAAGAAAACATGCTTAGTTTGAGTCTTGAACTTACCTAGTCTTCTTGTTCATGCTTGGCCGAAACATGTAAATCATGAAACTAATTTTTCATTAATTATTCTAGCATGGAAACCATAGATTAACTTCTTATATAAAATACATGTCACAAGAAAAAATAGAAAGCATATCTAATTACCACTTTCTTAAACTCTTCTTCTTGTTTTCTTTTTGACCGAATTTTTCTTAAACAAAAACCTAAGTTTTTAAGCGATCTATCTCCATGGAAAAATCATACAAACTATTGTACCACAGGTGAGGGGAAGCTTACCTAATGTTCACATGTTAATCCTTAAGAAATGGTACCCTTGGTGAAGAGGAAGTAGGGAGCTTCTTCTTCTAGCACTCCTTTCGATTTCTCTTGCTTGGAAAGGTACCCCTTGAAGGCTCCTTCTTGTAGTTTAGTTTTCTCTTAGGGAGAAACCTAAACTTGGCTTGTGGAGATGAGGGAGGAGGATGCTAGTCTCGGCAAAGGGTGAGGGAGAAGGGGAAAAAAAATGAAATCCTTTAGTTCCTTTCCTTTTTATGCTAAGTGAGTGGAAGTTACAAAGATGAACTTTGCTTCCCTTCCTCCTTAATGCATACATGTATTCTTTTTTAATGAAAAGATGTCCTCATTCCTTTCCCCTTAACTCTTCTCTTCACTATCCTCTTTAATCTCCACGAAAATAGAGAGGAAAAGGGAGGAAGACAACTTGTCTTTTGCTACTCTTTTCTTAACCAAGAGGTAAACAAGAGGAAGAAAGCTCATTGGTTTTTCTCTTGTTCCCTTACTAAATTATATCTTTACTTTTAACTACAATTTCTATCATTTCCCTTTCACATATTATTCATTATCCTAGTGGTTAACATACATATTTTATTTCTATCCTTGGTGGGAGGTTCAAGGTTCAAACCTTCACCTCTTCTTTTTATTTCTCTTATTTCTTTTTCTTTGATTCTTCTTCTTTTATGTTCTAAAGCAAATAACACCCATATACTTATTTTATAATTTTGTGGGTGTTACAGTACTTCTTTTATGTGCTAGCACTTCTTGATGCTCTCGGATGGGATTGGAAGAAGAAGAAAGGAAAAGAAGAGAACACACTTCTCTAAAATCTCTATGTGACTTTCACTAACCTTTCTTCTTGGATTAGATTCACTCTCCTTTCTTCTCCCTTTCTTGAAACCCACGACCAAGGGAAGAGAAGGAGCAAAAAGAGAGCTTGAGGAAGAAGATGATGTGAATGTGAGTGAATGAAAAATTCATTCTCATTCAAAACCAAAAAGGTAACCCCCATTCTCATTAAATGTGGCCATTAAAGAGAATATATTTGTAACCCCCATGAGGTGACAAACTTTGATGATGTGGCACATCATCATTTGTTCTCCTAATGCCAAATCACAAATGATGTGGCAAATAGTCAAGTCAAACTTGACTCTTCCTCTTCCTCTCAGGTCAAGTCAAACTTGACTTAATCTCTCTCATGGTTGATCTAATCCATCCATTTAATTTAAGCCAATTTAATATAATGAATCTAATTCATTTAATTAAATTGATTCAATGAGTCATAATCTAAATTAGACTCATTGAACACATGAATCAACTTGAGTCCAACTCAATTAGCCCAATTAGGATTACTCTTAATCCAATTTGATTCATCACAAGAATCTAATCCTCTTGGTTCATCATATGAACCTAATTTCCATCCACTTGTTCTTTGTGTGTGACTCAATAGGTTTTTGTAACGTTGGCAATACCCCTAAGCTCATTTAGAAGCATAAGTAATGAGTGGTATCTAGCAATACATCATTACTACCCAAGTTATAAGAATGTTGAGATCCAACATCACCTTGTGACTACTAATTGTGACTCCTCACAATATATGACAAGTGTCCTTCTATCTCACAGCAATATACTCGGCCTCTGTTGTAGAATCAACAACTGTGTCCTGCTTCAAACTCTTCTAGCTCACAGCACCACCATTCAAGCAAAACACGAACCCACACTATGATCTATAATCATCCTGGTCAGTTTGGAAGCTAGCATCACTGTAACCCTTTACAGCTAGCTCGTCATCACCTCCATATATCAAGAAATATTTTTTAGTCCTTCTCAAGTACTTAAGAATATTCTTGACCGCTATCCTGTGACTTTTACCTGGATCTGACTGGTATCTGCTCGTCATGCTCAAAGCATACGAGACATCAAGACGAGTACATAGCTTTTGGCTGAACAAGTAAAGATAAATTTGCACTTGCCTTTGAACCGAAGCTCTGATACTAGATGATACGAACCCCACCAATAAATGTGATGGAACCCGAAACAAAGGTGGATAGAACCCCAAGAACTAAACGACAAGAGTGTGAGCCTTGACCCGTAACCAAGAATTGGCACGAACCAAGCCTACGAAGGAAAGAAATGCCACACCTAGGGGTGAAAAGTTTCGATGGGTTGAACGCCACGAGAGTAGACTCAATAAGTTCAGCAAGTTCTTTCAAGAACTAAGAGAGCACACAATCTCACCAAAAACTAAGTTGCTTCATACTAAGATGCCCCTCCCTTTTATAATAGGAGAGAACAAGGAAAAATACAAGATAAGTACATGCACAATTAGAGTCCCAATGTTGCATGTCTCATGCAAGCTATCTAGAAACCCAAAACAAAATAAATGCATGCACAATTAGAGTCCCAAGTTGCATACTTCATTAAACAATCTAAAATACTTAAGTCTTCATGCATGAACGAATTCCCATGCTTTGCATGCTTATTAGCGTTCTTCCGTTAAGCGCGGTCAGTCATGGATGGTTATGCCCGATTACGTGGATTAGGCCATGACTAGCAGTTGCGATTATCTTGATTTCTCCTTGCTCATAGTCCTCCCAATGTTTTTTGATTAGCCCATTTAGTGCTTCCTTGAAACGCTTTTCCCGTAGTCTTGTAATTGGGCCTTCTGGAAGTGATAACTGATCTCTCCTATCTTTAGCCCTTGGGCATACATCAGGGGAGGTGCTGTCCGATTTTCGTCGGATAACCTTAGCCTCAGGGCATTACATATTATCTCCCACACTACTAATCGAAGACTTAGTCTTGGGATTTCTTTGTTAGTTTATTTTTTCTATGCAAGGTTCCATCTTTAATGGCCCAACTCGAAGGATACAGTACCGCTCGTCCTTTCGTCTTCAACAGAAATAATTTTCCGTATTGGAAGAAGAAATGGAGGTTTACCTAAAGACATCAAGAAGTGGTTCACCATCCGAAGAGGATATAGGGTGTCGGTAGATAAAGCAAGTAAAGTACCTCTCGACCGAGAAAGATAGATTCTAAAAGATAAGAAGAAGGCCTAGATTGAATCAAAGGCGTTGAACATGATCCTGTGTGGACTCATGAAAGAAGAACTCAACCATGTTGGCCCGCACGAGAATGTAAAGGAGCTATGAGACAAGCTCATTGAATTACACGAAGGAACCAATGATGCTAAGGAAACTAAACAAGACCTACTTCTAAATAAGTTGTTTAACATTAAAATATTAGAAGGAGAAACAATGAGCCAACTACATGCGAGGATCAAGAACATCTTTAACAGGCCTCACTTAATTGGCTGCTAGATGAAAAATCAGGATATAATTAGGTATACCTTAAATTCCTTTCCTCGAAACAAATTGTGGGCATCTATAGTTGATGTCTACAAGGTTTCAAAGAATTTATCTAAATTAAAATTAGATGAACTCTTTATGAACTCCATGAGCAAACTAATTCCAAAAGGTTCGAGAAAGGTATTGCACTTCTTGCAGGTCCCTTAAAAAGAAGTCAAGAATAAGAACAAACTTGAGCCACAATTTGAATCTGACCCAGACTTAGATAAAGAAGAACAACTAGCAAATATGATAAGAAAGATCTTTACTAGAAGAAAGAAGGACTTCAACAAAAAGGATATTCAGAAGATGATCAAGTTAAATAAATCAAGCATCACCTGCTAAGGATACAACCAAAAGGGACATTACAAGCATGAGTATTCAAAGCTAAAAGAAGACAAACCCAAGACTACCAGAAGAAAGAAGACATTAAAAGAAACTTGGGATGAATCATCCTCCAAAGAATCGGACGCTAAAGAACCAAAGCAACAAAAACTACCTTGCACTGATGACATCCGAATTGAAATCAGAAAGTGAAGCTAATGAAAATGATGAGTCAGAATACGAGTCAAGCCACGAGTCCATACTCATTTTCGAATGTTTCAATGAGGTAAATTCTAGCCTAATTGCCAACTTTTTCAAAATCATTGCATACTTGAACAAAAAGTTAGAAAAATTAGAAAAACAAATTAATCAACTTCTTAAAGAAAATCAAAACCTAAAAGACCAAGTTAAAACAAATCCAATAGTTGAACCAGTTCAATATGAAATTCCAACTCAAGTCCTAAAACTTGAGGAGAAAAATTTCAAATTAAAAAATGAAGTAATTGAACTAAAAGAACTTTTAAAAAAATTCACAACAAGATTCAAGTACCTCGACATAATACTTGGATCACAATGAGCTGTGCACAATAAATCCTGACTCGTATATAAGTCCAGTTCAATAAATAAAATATTTATATCACTTATAAGCCAAAACAAGAAATAATCCAAAGCTTGGGTTCCAAAAGTTTGTTTAAGTAAGTAGGACTCAATCAATACTATGTACCTAAAAATAAAATACATTACTTAAAACCAAATCAAAATAACTCAACCTTAATCTCAAAAATTAAACCTTCTAAGCTATGTTCAAACCTAAAAAATAAAAACAAATCAAATCAAATAAATTAAAAACTAAACTTAAATTAAATAAACACGAAATTAATCTAAACCTAAAGTATAATCAAGTTTATTATAACTATAAAAATAAATCAACACAAACCTAAATAAAAACTTAAAAGAAAAATTTATGATTTAAGGGAAGGCTCCACACCTTAAAAACATAATTTTTACCTAAGGGTATAATTAAGGACAAAATTTAACTTGACAAATAGCACTGGAAACGTTTTGGATGATAGTAGGTTAGGGAAGCTCTGTTTATGCATATCTAGGAAGATATGACTTCGACCTAGTGCATTTGGCTTAGTAGAACTAACCGAAGCTACTCCTTATCGTAGCTGGTTAGATCAAAGTTTTGTACTAAATTTCGTGAACAAAAATATTTAAAATTTTTTGAAGAGATGGTTATTCTAATGATGTCTAGTGACTCACCACAATCTAGATGTTTATCCAAAGAATGTATGCTTGTTGAATCCAAGACTAAACTTGAATTTAACAAAAGTTAAACTAAACCCTGAAATTTAACTTAACTTATCTCATAAAATTATAAGATTCCCTTGATTGAAAATATAGATCGGGTGAGATGAATAAAAATTAAATTAAATTAAATTAAACTAATTAAATTAAATTAAATTAGATTAAAATAAATTAAATTAGAATAAAAAATTAGATTAAAATAAAGTAACTTAGATTAGATTAAAATAAAATAAAATAAAGTTAAATTAAATAAAATAAAAATTAAATTAAATTAAATTAAAATTAAATTAAATATAATAAAACTTAAATTAACTTAAGTTAAATTTAATTAAATTAAATTTAGGTTTAAATTAAAATAAAATAAATAAAGTTAATTTAAATTAAATTAAACTTAAGCTTAAATGTAAAATTTAAGTTTAAACCTAAATTTAAAATTGACTTAAAACTTAAAATAAAAATTATAATTAACCCAAAATTAAAATAAGTTAAAATAAATTAACTAAAATTAAAATTAAGTTAAATTAATTCTAATTAATCAATAATCAATTACTCTTACTTTTCTATCATAATAAATACCAATTTAATAAGCGAATCCAAAAAGTAATAAATAAATTAATTAATAATTGATTAAAACATAATTAATTAAAATTTGATTAACTCAAAATATCTTTTAACTAAAATAATACCAATGAAACAATCAAATTTAGAATTAAATAATAATTTATTTCATAAAACTAATAACTACAAAAGAGTCATTATCTTAATAATTAATTCCTTTGAACTTATTAATCCATCATATCTTATTTTTATGAGATATTACAACACACAATATCCAATCAAATTGGATCTTTTGGGCCATGACCATCACAAAATAATACATAATTCTAAATTATGTAATTTCTATAAATTTATGTAATTTTTCTTACAATTTTTACAATTTTTATGACTAAAAATTTTCGGCGGTCCCGTTTAGCGATTTTCTGACGCAATCGCGGAACGAAGACCCTTGTGGGGTCAGGGGCAGCACCCCTACCCGCGATATAACCATCGCGAGTGTTCCTAAGTGATCCTACAACGCCTTATTCCGCTGTCCCAAAACGATTTGGGGCGAAACCTTGCCGTTTCGGAAATATTTTCTCGGTAGTCGAAGCCTACAAGTGTCTAAACACTTGTGCTTCGCTTCTATGAGAAAATTACCCATAAAATCTATAAAAATAAAAAAAACACAGAAAGTTACAGATCTGTAGAATTTCATAAAATTCAAAATAAAACTCGTACGCACTTCGCACGTGGCTCTGATACCACTATTGGGTTTTTCGGGCCACAAAAATAGCTTTTTGCGTTGCGGAAACCCTGAAATTCCCATGCCACCGGATCCGTACGAAGATTAAAATTTCGTAAAAAATTTCACGTACGAGTTTTCTAAGCCTAGATCTACTTTAGATCTACAAGATAAGAATTTACCCTTGAGAGTATCCCGCTCGTCCAAGGTTCGCCGAATCTCGAGAGTATCAAAGTAGATGCTCCTCTATGTGTATCCACACAAGCAAGAGATGGAAAAACCTAACAAAAAGGTGTGCTAGCATCTTTGAAAGGTTCGGCCAAAGTGGAGGAGAGGGAGAGAAGAGAGAGCTTGAGGAAGAAGATGAGAGTTACAAAACAAATGAAACTCACCATGTGAATTAGTGTGGCCGGCCACATTAAGAGGGAGTTTTATCTCCATGGGATACCAAGAGTCACAACTCTTGGTAACTCCCATGAGGTGGCATCCCACTTAAGCAACCATGATGATGTGGAGCATCACCATTGGCCCACTTAATGGCAACTCACCAATGAGGTGGCAAATGGTCAAGTCAAACTTGACCACTTCTCTCCCTTGGTTGATCTAATCTAACCATTGGTTCAAGTCAATTTTAATTTAATGAATCTCTATTCATTGAATTAAATTGACTCAATGAGTCTAAGTCTAAATTAGACTCATCTAACACATGAACCAAATTGAGTCCAACTTAATTAGCCTAAATTGGATTACTCTTTATCCAATTTGGTTCATCACATGAACCTAATCATTTAGGTTCATCAAATGAACCTAATCTCCATCTAATTGCCCTTTGTGTGTGACCCTATAGGTTCTTATAACATTGGCAATGCTTCTAAACTCATTTAGAAGCATAAGCAATGAGCGGTATCTAGCAACACATCATTATTACCCAAGTTATAAGAATGTTGAGATCCAACATCACCTTGTGACTACTAATTGTGACTCTTCACAATATATGACAAGTGTCCTTCTATCCTTGACATCTAGATTGATCAATGTGAGGCATAGACCATGTCATCCTCTAATCAATCTAAATCTTAAATCCCAAATAGACTCACTTAATCAAATGAGCTCAACATCTCATATTGACTCATTTGGGCATGGCCATGCACTTAGTGGTCTCACTCTTTCAAGAATATCGATGTCTCTCTCGTCATATAGGAGGGATAGATCCCATCTACATCACTCACATTCCTCCGCATAATTTGTTACATATCCAGTAATCGCCTTTATAGTCCACCCAGTTACGGGTGACGTTTGATGAAACCAAAGTATGCAACGCCTTATGTAGGGAACCATGGTGACTTCATGTCCAAGGACTAATAGTCATACTATTAGCCACATGAGAAGTATATGACACTCATATAACGATCCATGATACTTTCTCATGGCGGGTCATTCAGTATACATTCTCCAATGCATACCCATGTGTCAACTTGATATCTCTATATCCATGACCTGTGAGATCAAGTCATCGAGTTGACCAACATGCTAGTCTCGTCACATTAACATTGTCCCTGAATGTTAATACTTGACTAGGAATGATTAAGAGTAGTGTTCCCTATATCATCTCATTATCGATTCAACTAATCGATTGATATAGGTAAGAACCTTAGTTATTTGGAACCAATACAAGTAAACATAATAACCATAAACAAATGCCTTTATATATATAAGAATATGATACAACGAGTCCATACAACAATCATCAAATGATTGGCTCTAGGGCTCTAACTAACAATCTCCCACTAGCACTAGTGCTAATCAGTATAGGCTCTAAGGCCTAATAACCTAGTGTGGCCATCATGTTTTCTCTGTGCCAAAGCCTTGGTCAAGGGATCTGCGATGTTAGCCTCAATGGATACTCTGCAAATCTTCACATATCCTCTATCGATGATCTCTCGAATGAGATGGAAGCGCCGTATATGTATTTGGTCCGCTGGTGTGAGCGAGGTTCCTTGGCCTGTGTTATTGCTCTATTGTTGTCACAATAGAGCTCTATGGTATCAGCTATGCTAGGAACCACCCCAAGCTCAGTAATGAACTTGCGGATCCAAACTGCCTCCTTTGCTGCTTCTGATGTGGCAATATACTCGGCCTCTGTTGTAGAATCAGCTACTGTGTCCTGCTTCGAACTCTTCCAGCTCACAGCACCACCATTATGCAAAACACGAACTCAGACTGCGATCGATAATCATCCTGGTGAGTTTGGAAGCTAACATCACTGTAACCCTTTATAACTAGCTCGTCATCGCCTCCATATATCAAGAAATATTCTTTACTCCTTCTCAAGTACTTAAGAATATTTTTGACCGCTATCCAGTGACTTTCACCTGGATCTGACTGGATCTGCTTGTCATGCTCAAAGCATACGAGACATCAGGAAGAGTACATAGCATGGCGTACATGATAGATCCTATGGCTGAAGCATAAGGGATCTGATCCATGCGGTCTCTCTCCTCTCTAGAAGAGGGACTTTGAGTCTTCGAAAGACTCACACCATGTGACATCGGCAGAAATTCTTTCTTGGAGTTCTGCATGGCAAACCGTAGTAGTACCTTGTCAATGTATGTACTCTGACTTAGGCCAAGCAATCTCGTAGATCTATCTTTATAGATCTGTATGCCTAGAATGTGGGATGTTTCACCTAAGTCCTTCATTGAGAAACAAGTCCTTAGCCAAGGGATGTCTTTCCCAATGAGTAGTATGTCATCCACATACAATATAAGGAAGACAACTGTCTTCCCTATAACCTTCTTTGTAGACACAAGGTTCATCTTCATTCTTGATGAAACCAAACTATTTGATCGCATCATCGAATCGAAGATTCCAGCTCTGAGAAGCTTGTTTTAGTCCATAAATGGACCTATGCAGCTTGCATACTCTGCCAGTATGCTGTGGATCTACAAAACCCTCAGGTTGTGTCATGTACACATCCTCGAGCAGGTTTCTATTCAGAAACGCGGTTCTGACATCCATCTGCCAGATCTCATAATCGTGGTATGCTGCAATAGCAAGCATGATCCGAATGGACTTAAACATCGCTACTGGAGAAAAGGTTTCATCATAGTCAATACCATGAATTTGCATGAAACCTTTAGCTACCAAGCGACCCTTATAAATAAGTCCATCCATGTCAGTCTTTCTTTTAAAGACCCACTTACACCCAATGGGTTTTACGCCCTCAGGTGGATCAACCAAAGTCCATACTTAGTTTGTGTACATGGATTCCATCTCGGATCTCATGACTTCTAGCCATTTCTCATAATCTGGGCTCATCACAGCTTCCTAATAAGAGGTGGGCTCATCCTCTATGAGCACAACATCATCATGGTCAGACAAGAGAAATGAGTATCTCTCAGGCTGACGACGTACCCTATCAGATTTGCGAAGAGGTAGGTCTACTTGAACTGGTTGTGGTTCCTCAACTCCTTGTGGAACAACATCATCCACAACACTTTGTGGTTCCAGTTCAACTTCCATCGAGGCTTCCGTGCTATGGTCCATATCTTGAACTTCTTCAAGATCGAACGTACTCGCACTAGTCTTTCTATAAACAAAATCTTTTTCTAGAAATACCCCAGTCTTAGCCACAACTACCTTGTGTTGACTGGGAATGTAGAAGTAATATCCCTTCTTTTCCTAGGGATATCCAATGAAATAGCACTTGTAAGATTTGGGTCCCAGTTTGTCCGAGACTTGACGTCGAACGTAAGCCTCACAACCCCAAATCCTCATAAAAGACACCTGGACATCTCTCCCAGTCCATATCCTATATGGTGTCTTTATTACAGCCTTATATGGAACTTGGTTGAGAATGAAGGCTGCTGTGTAGCATAGCCCCAAAGATACATGGGAAGATCTGTGTGACTCATCATAGACCGTACCATATCTAATAAGGTACGATTCCTCCTTTCAGATACACCATTCCACTGTGGTGTTCCAGGAGGAGTGAGTTGGGATAGGATCCCACACTCAGCTAGATAGTCATGAAACTCATGGTTAAGGTATTCTCCACCTCGATCTAATTGAAATATATTAATACTCTTGCCAAGCTGGTTTTGCAATTCATTCTTGAATTTTTTAAACTTTTCAAAGGATTCTGACTTATGTGTCATCATATACACATAACCATATCTACTGAAGTCATCAGTAAATATAATGAAGTACCTATAACCACCTCTAGCAGTGACATTGAAAGGGCCACATACATCACTATGTATAAGACCTAGCAAGTCAGTCGCTCTCTCACTGTGTCCACTAAAGGAAGTCTTGGTCATCTTACCTAGAAGGCATGACTCACATGTCTCATATGATTCAAAATCAAATGAGTCCAGCAAACCATCCTTATGGAGCTGAGATAAGCGTTTTGTTGGTGCAATATTCCCTAGGTCAAGGTTGATCGGGTTGACTGAGCTTGAGTTGAGTCAAGCTCGAGTCATGATGTTTGGGTTTCAATGTTTGACAATACATGTAGACCACACATGAAGATTGCAGGTGCAATTGTTCATGTGGGGAGATTGTGAAGGAGAGTCAAGTAGGTCAAGGTTGATTGGATACTTGACTGGAAATACTAGTGAGTGAAGCTAGGTGAAAGTCCTGGTGAGTGAAGCCAGGCAAATGGAAAGTCCTAACTGGGAAGTTAGGCAGAGGAAAGTCCTGGTGAGTGAAGCCAGGCAGATGAGAAGTCCTAGTGAGTGAAGCTAGGCAGAAGGGAAGTCCTGGTGAGTGAAGCCAGGCACAAGAAAATCCAGATGGGTCAAGGTTGACCAGACATCTGGTGAAAGTCCAAGTAGGTCAAAGGGATTGACTGGATACTTGGCACAAGGAGAAAAGTCCATGTGAGTCAAAGGGATTGACCGGACACTTGGAGAGGGTGTTCTAGCAGGTCAAGGGTGATCGGATGCTAGGCACAATGAACCAACAGGTCATGGTTAACCAGATGTTGGTTTAGGAGGCTTTAGACTTGATTTTGGAGAAATCATGAGCTGGATTGATCAGCTGATCGATTGGCTCATGCCCAATCGATCGGCTGATCGATCGGGTAAGTCTTCGCGATAATTCTCCTCCCAATCGATTAGTGGATCGATTGGGACGAGTGTACGATCGCACAGAATAGCGCTGGATCGATCAACCGATCGATCCAAGCAATTCCTGAGAGCACAGAGGCACTCTGGATCGAACAGCCGATCGATCCAGAGCCTCCCCGATCGATTGGGAGCAATCCAATCGATCGGGATCCGACCGTTGGCGTCGATTAAAGCCGTTGTCGAGCTCCTTCTTCGCTAGCGCTTACACAGTTCAGCTTCGATCTTCACCAGCAACTCTTAGAGGTTCTGATCGCCAGTTCTTGAAGGATCTTGGAGAGACATCCAAGTCAAGAGGCGAGAACACAACAAGAAGAAAAGCTAGGGTTAGGGTTTTCATTGCTTATCTTGTATGATATTTCTTGTATCTATTTTCCCTTTGCTTTCTTCTTGTATAGAGAGATTGTAGGGCTTCTCCGCCTTTGGTAGTTATCATAAAGGAGTGTTATTCATAGTGGAGGGTGTGTGAGTGTGTGGATCCTTGGACTAGTCACCTCTTGTGAGGTGGATACCAAGTAAATCCTCTTGTTAGCGTTGTGTATGTTGTTTCTTTATATTTTTCGCTGCATATCTTGAAGAAACAAGCAACGAAGAGTAAGACGAGCGCATCGAGCTATTCACCCCCCTTCTAGCTCCATATTCGGACCCAACACGTTTGTCATTTATATGACCTAAGTGAAGTGCCAGATATAGGTTTAGTTCATGTCATTTGACTTGAACCTCTTGGTACTTATATTATAGATAGGGTTTTCTAGGTCTAGAATATAGAGTTCGTTCATCAGAGGTGCACTACAATAGAACATATCATTTAAATAAACTGAACAACATTTGTTTTTTATTATAAATGAAAAGCCTTTCTTGTCTAAACAAGAAACTGATATAATGTTCTTAGTCAAAGCAAACACATAACAACATTCATCTAATTCTAATACAAGCCCAGAAGGTAGAGATATATGATAAGTTCCTACAACAACAGCAACAACCCATGCTCCATTACCTACTCGTAGGTCCACCTCGCCCTTCGTCAATGCCCTGCTATTTCCCAGCGCCTACACATTAGTACAAATGTGAGAAGCACATCCGGTATATAGATACTTGAAGTGGAAGTCTCACTTCTCTTCTTCTTAAGATCTTCCAGGTAAACTTTGCAGTTCCTCTTCTAGTGCCCAGTCTGACCGCAGTGGAAGCAGGTAGCATCCTTGGCAACCCCTCCTTTGGGTTTAAGTGCCTTGCCTTTGCCCTTGGCTTGGGACTTTCCCTTGCCTTTGGGCTTGCCCTTGCCCTTGCCCTTATGTTTTTGAACCATCAGAATAGAGTTGGGCTTAACCTTCTTAAGGTTGAGCTCAGCAGTTCTTAACATGCTAAGCAGCGCTTATCAATTTCGTTCATGTTGTAGTTCATGACAAACTGACTGTAGTTTTCTGGCAAGGACTGCAAGATCAAGTCAGTGGCCAGCTCTTGGCCAAGGGGAAATCCCAACCTCTGTAGGTATTCTATATACCCAATCATCTTGAGTACATATGGGCCTACGGGAATCCCATCTTGCATCTTGTACTGAAACAGTGTCTTAGAGATCTTGAATCTCTCGTGCCTCACTTGTCCTTGATATAGTTGACGCAGATGTTCAACCATATCATAAACACCCATCAACTCATGTTGCTTCTGAAGCTTAGAGCTCATGGTCGCGAGCATAAGACATGACACATCTTGATGCTTCTTGTAAGCATCTCGGTCAGCTCGCGTGGCAGTGGCAGGAGGTGCCTCCGGAATGGGCTGCTCCAGAACGTACAGTTTACATTCCTGTGTGAGAACGATTCTCAGGTTCCTGTACCAGTCCAGGAAATTAGCTCCGTTGAGCTTGTCCTTCTTAAGGACGGAACGCAAGGAGAAAGAGTTCGTATTTAACGTCATGGTTTCTACAACAGAAAAATGCAGAAAAATAAATAAACATCATATTCTAGTAATCATTTAATTAGGCCTTAAATTAAATGAAGCTCCCACTGAATTATAGAATTCATGTGGGACAAGATCCACATCATACTATGCCCTGAGTTAGCTTTGGCTAAATCACCCAAGACTTAGTATGATTGGTAGGTAACTAATTACCGATTACATCTCTATGCAACTCTTGTTTATAGGATCAAGATCCGCATTTATATTAAAACTCGAGTTAGCTTTGGCTAATACGGCCAAGAGTTAATATAAACGTGATTTTGTCCTATCTTCCAACCATTGGAAAAATGTCTATAGTTAAACTCGATCTAATTGAGTTAACTAGTTACTCAATCTAATTGAGTTGTACACACCCATGCGTTGATAGGTGGGACCAAAATTGTCCCTCCGTACCTTACCAAGATAATATGTGTTGCTCTACTTTGGCAGATTCAACAACAACATGTGATCGAGGTAGTGAGCAGAGCAGATTCAACAACAACATGTGATCGAGGTAGTGATAGATATCACGACATGATAGGCATTATGAGTTGACGCGATTGAGATCTAATCTAATCGACGAGGTGTATCATATACGCGATTTAGATCTAATCTAATCATTAGGGCGCATCATGTACGCGATTTAGATCTAATCTTATCATTAAGGCGTTAATTAATTACTATTCTAGCATGCATCACATATACACACACAAGCAATTAATTAAATATTTTGTGATTAGTCATGGCCCTACTACAATCTTCTCAAGCCAATGAGAAGATTGGATGGTCAACCTAAGGTCAACAGCTTCTCAAGCTCTTTCCTTTGACCACCTTGTGTTGCTCGCGCCCTCCTCGTAACTCCGTATCGAGTGGACCTTCCACCGCTCCATTTTGTACATTACAAAAGTGAAACTCGAGTTACATTCGAGTCTAAACTATTTACAATAGGAATAAATAAATAGAAAAGCACGACGCGCAGGTCACATATCAAATATACAACACGCACAATCACATGATGTCACGCAGGCCGTATTATGAATTACAACACACAATATCCAATCAAATTGGGTCTTTTGGGCCATGACCATCACAAAATAATACATAATTCTAAATTATGTAATTTCTATGAATTTCTGTAATTTTTCTTACAATTTTTATAATTTTTATGAGTAAAAATTCTCGGCAGTCCCGTTTAGCGATTTTCGGGCGCAATCGCGGAACGAAGCCCCTTGCGGGGTCAGGGACAGCACCCCTACCCGCGATATTGTTAGCTAGAGCCCTAGAGCCAATCATTTGATGATTATATTTTGGACTTGTTGTATCATATTCTATATAAATAAAGACATTTGATTTTTGGTTATTATACTTACTTGTATTGGTGCCAAATAAACTAAGTATAATAACGTCCTTGAGTAGAAGGTTCTTACCTATATCAATCGATTGGTTGAATCGATAGTGAGATGATATAGGGAACACTACTCTTAATCATTCCTAGTCGAGTATTAACATTCAGGGACAATGTTAATGCAATAATACTAGCATGTAGGTCAACTCGATGACTTGATCTCACAAGTCATGGATATAGAGATATCAAGTTGACATATGGGTATGCATTAGAGAATGTATACTGAATGACCCACCATGAGAAAGTATCATGGATCGTTATATGAGTGTCATATATTTTCTCATGTGGCTATTAGTATGACTACTAGTCCTTAGACCTGAAGTCACCATAGTTCCCTACATAAGGAGTTATGTACTTTGGTTTCGTCAAACATCACCCGTAATTGGGTGGACTATAAAGGTGATTACTGGGTATGTAACGAATTATGCAGAGGGATGTGAGTGATGTAGATGGGATTTATCCCTCCTATATGACGGGAGCGACATCGATATTCTTGATAGAGTGAGACCACGAAGTGCATGGCCATGCCCAAATGAGTCAATATAGGATATTGAGCTCATTTGATTTAGTGAGTCTACTTGGAGTTCAAGATTTAGATTGATTAGAGGATGACACGGTCTATGCTTCATATTGATCAATCTAGATGTCTAGGATAGAAGGACACTTGTCATATATTGTGAGGAGTCACAATTAGTAGTCACAAGGTGATGTTGGATCTCAACATTCTTGTAACATTGGGTAGTAATGATGTGTTGCTAGATACCGCTCATTACTTATGCTCCTAAATGGGTTTAGGGGCATTGCCAACGTTACTAGAACCTATAGGGTCACACACTAAGGACAATTACATGGAGATTAGGTTCATATGATGAACCAAGAGGATTAGATTCATTTGATGGATCAAATTGGATTAAGAGTAATCCAAATTGGGCTAATTGAGTTGGACTCAAGTTGATTCATGTATTCAATGAGACTAATTTAGATTATGACTCATTAAATCAACTTAATTTAATGAATTAGATTCATTATATTAAGTTGGCTTGAATCAAATGGTTAGATTAGGTCAACCATGGAAGAGATTTGGTCAAGTTTGACTTGACTTGAGAGGAAGAGGAAGAGTCATGTTTGACTTAACTATTTGCCACATCATAAGTGAGATGGAAAGATGTGGACCAATGATGATGCTTCACATCATCATGGTGTGCCACCTCATGGAGGTTACAAGCCTCCTTTCCCATTAATGTGGCCGGCCACATTAAATGAGTGGGAGTTACTCAAGTGGCCGGCCACACAAGAGGATGAATGGGAATGAATTTTCATTCAAGACTCATTCACTCCATCTTCTTCCTCTAGCTCTCCTTCTCCCTCTCCTCCTCAACTTGGCCGAACCACACAAGGTGCTAGCACACCCTTTGTATGGTTTTTCTCCACCTACGTGTCCGTGTGGATACTTCTAGAGGGGTATCTATTTTGATACTTTCGAGATCCGGCACCGTTTGGACGAGCGGGAATGCGAAGGGCTTCGCTTCAAAGGTATAACCTTTTCTTTTGTAGATCTAAGTGTAGATCTAGGTAGAAACTCGTATTCGTGTGTTTTCAAACTCTTTCTTTGCACGGATCCGTTGGCTAGGGGCTTTCGGGATTTTCGTGACGCGAAAAAGTGGTTTTCGCGGCCCGAAAAACCCAACAGATATAACCATCGCGAGTGTTCCTAAGCGATCCTACAACGCCTTAGTCCACTGTCCCAAAACGATTTGGGGCGAAACCTTGCCGTTTCGGAAATATTTTCTCGGTAGTCGAAGCCTACAAATGTCTAAACACTTGTGCTTCGCTTCTACGAGAAAATTACCCATAAAATCTATAAAAATCATAAAAACACAGAAAGTTACAGATCTGTAGAAGTTCATAAAATTCAAAATAAAACTCGTACGCGCTTCGCACGTGGCTCTGATACCACTATTGGATTTTTCGGGCCACAAAAATCACTTTTTGCGTTGCAAAAACCCCGAAATTCCCATGCCACCGGATCCGTGCGAAGATTAAAATTTCGTAAAAACTTTCACATACGAGTTTCTAAGCCTAGATCTACTTTAGATCTACAAGATAAGAATTTACCCTTGATGCGAAGCCCTTCGCTTAATCCCGCTCGTCCAAGGTTCGCCGGATCTCGAGAGTATCAAAGTAGATGCTCCTCTATGTGTATCCACAAGCAAGAGATGGAAAAACCTAACAAAAATGTGTGCTAGCACCTTTGAAAGGTTCGGCCAAAGTGGAGGAGAGGGAGAGAAGAGAGAGCTTGAGGAAGAAGATGAGAGTTACAAAACAAATGAAACTCACCATGTGAATTAGTGTGGCCGGCCACATTAAGAGGGAGTTTTATCTCCATGGGATACCAAGAGTCACAACTCTTGGTAACTCCTATGAGGTGGCATCCCGTTTAAGCAACCATGATGATGTGGAGCATCACCATTGGCCCACTTAATGCCAACTCACCAATGATGTGGCAAATGGTCAAGTCAAACTTGACCCTTCATCTTCCTCTCAAGTCAAGGCAAACTTGACCACTTCTCTCCCTTGGTTGATCTAATCTAACCATTGATTCAAGTCAATTTTAATTTAATGAATCTCTATTCATTAAATTAATTTGACTCAATGAGTCTAAGTCCAAATTAGACTCATCTAACACATGAACCAAATTGAGTCCAACTCAATTAGCCTAATTTGGATTACTCTTAATCCAATTTGGTTCATCACATGAACCTAATCCTTTAGGTTCATCAAATGAACCTAATCTCGATCTAATTGCCCTTTGTGTGTGACTCTATAGGTTCTTATAACATTGACAATGCTCCTAAACCCATTTAGAAGCATAAGTAATGAGCGGTATCTAGTAACACATCATTACTACCCAAGTTATAAGAATGTTGAGATCCAACATCACCTTGTGACTACTAATTGTGACTCTTCACAATATATGACAAGTGTTATTCTATCCTTGATATCTAGATTGATCAATGTGAGGCATAGACCGTGTCATCCTCTAATCAATCTAAATCTTGAATCCTTAGTAGACTCACTTAATCAAATTAGCTCAACATCTCATATTGACTCATTTGGGCATGCCCATGCACTTAGTGGTCTCACTCTATCAAGAATATCGATGTCTCTCCCGTCATATAGGAGGGATAGATCCCATCTACATCACTCACATCCCTCCGCATAATTTGTTACATACCCAGTAATCGCCTTTATAGTCCACCCAGTTACGGGTGACGTTTGACGAAGCCAAAGTATGTAACTCATTATGTAGGGAACCATGGTGACTTCAGGTCCAAGGACTAATAGTCATACTAATAGCCACATGAGAAAGTATATGACACTCATATAACGATCCATGATATTTTCTCATGGCGGGTCATTCAGTATACATTGTCCAATGCATACCCATGTGTCAACTTGATATCTCTATATCCATGACCTGTGAGATCAAGTCATCGAGTTGACCTACATGCTTGTCTCATCGCATTAACATTGTCCCTGAATGCTAATACTTGACTAGGAATGATTAAGAGTAGTGTTCCCTATATCATCTCACTATTGATTCAACTAACCGATTTATATAGGTAAGAACCTTCTACTCAAGGACGCTATTATACTTACTTATTTGGCACCAACACAAGTAAGCATAATAACCATAAACAAATATCTTTATATGTATAAGAATATGATACAACAATCATCAAATGATTGGCTCTAGGGCTCTAACTAACAAAATTTTGAGATTTTTTTTTCAAAATTTTTTTAATTACTTTGAAAATTTCTTTGGAAATATTTTACAAAGTGTTTATGTAGACGATTTTGAAAACCATTGTATAAATTGTTTTAACAAACTTGCTTTAAAAGACATTTTTTGAAAAATACTTTTTAAAAATTATTAGATATGCTTTACAAAATTTAGCTTTATAAAATGTTTTATTTTTCCAAAATTCCCTTTTTAAAATTTTGAAAATTTTAGAATTACTTTGTAACGTTTGAAAAGTTCCTGTCAAATTAATTTACCTTTGTGAAAATATTATTTGCAAAAATTCTTTAAAAAATAACACTTTTTTTTAAAGTGGTTGGTTTTCAAAAATCCATTTTCAAAATTACTATTTAAAAACTTGAAATCATTATTTAAAAAGTTGTTTGAACAACTTAGTTTGTAAAATCTATTCATTTTGCTAAAACTTTATTTTAGTTGTTCAAAAATTTTCAAACATTAGTCAAAGAATTGGTTGAAATATTTGTAACTTTTGAAAGTTAAGTTGTCAACTTTTATGAACAATTGGAAATTTGTATTTAAGGTATTGCATTATTTTTTGATGTATGCCAAAGGAGGAGGATAGTTGGTTAGGTTAGTGATGTGCGTAAATTGTATACACTTATTGGCATGTTTTGACGCACATTCACATACTTTGAGCATGCTTGATCTATGCATTTTCATACTTTCAGCTTTCCTTTTTAGCATATTTACTCTCTTTGTTCGGAGATATGCTTTTGTGTATTTTCTGTACACAGGAGTTGAAATTGGTGAAGATTTCATGTTCGAAGCCAAATCTATGAGCAAAGCAAGGGAAGAAGGTGTCCTACCTGAACCACGCACTGTCCTGCTCTGGGGGGTTGCCCAGGCCATGTGGAGATCACAGGCCAGAAGGCTGCAACAGGAAACGAAGTGGTCATGGCTGTGTGAACCTCACACGGCCGTGCAAGGATCTGAAGAACCCAGACATGAGAAGAAGCCTAGGCCGTGTGCATCACACGACCATGTGAGTTTTCCAGAGACAGGAGAAGCCTCGGCCGTGTGTATCACACGGTCGTGTGAGGTTCTCAGTGGCAAGGAAGGAAGCAGGCCGTGTGCATCACACGGTCGTGCCAAATTTCCAGAGGCTATGGCAGTTCAGGCCGTGTAGATCTACACGACCATGTAAAGGGGCCATTGGCGGATGTTTGCCATGGCCGTGTCTCATACACGGCCGTGCAAGGATGGCAGAGAGGAGAGTGGGCAGGGCCGTGTGAACCTCACACGGCCGTGCCACGGGGCCGTGTGGCGCCCAAACTTCACCTCTATTTAAACCCTTCTTCATGATTTGAAAGGGGATCTTCTCCCTCTTGGGAGAGAACGAGATTTGGGTCTTTCCTTCCAATCTTGGGAGGATTTTTGGGCGATCTAAAGGTGGATCTTCAACGGTTTCGAATCTGGGAGCGTGGATTGGATCTGAAGACCAAGCTTCATCTTAGATAAGTTTTCTTTCTCTCCTCTTCTTGGATTGGGGGATCAAGAAATGCTTGTAATCTTTGTATTTTCAGATTTATCTCTTCGATTCATGGAGTAGATCTCTTTGTTTTAGGATGGAGGGAGTATTTGTATGATGAATTGATGTAAACTCTTGTGGATTTGCCATTTCCTTGTTTCTATGATATTGTCTTGTTTGTATCAATTCAAGCTTGAATGAATTGTTGTGATATGAACCTAATTCTCATTTTAGATTGATTGTTTGAATGTCCTATGGATCTTGTAGAGATTATCTCCCACTCGATTTTCCGAGGGAAGCACGCGAAAGGTGCAAGCCCGTGTAAGGACATTTGAGAGATAAGATTTAGGGAAAAATTCAAGAGGGTAGGATAGATTTAGGGATTAATCTTTATGTCGTATGGGTTGAGAAGTATGATCTTTGTGTTGATTATCCGAGGGATCTTCGTGACAGGAGCATGCCCGTGTAAGGACCACATAAGTTCATATCTAATTGATCACATTTAGATACAGATTTCAGTCCTAGGCCGGTTGTCTATTGCAAGAGAGAATCGGCAACCTTCTATAAATGTTGGACAATTGAGAAATAGGATTTGGTAGATCATTTACATTGAGGAATCTTACAAAGAAACCAAAACTCCTAGAACATTCCTTTATCATAGCCCATAATCTTGTTTGTTGATCTTTCATTTCTATGTTACTTTTCATTAGTTACATTTAGCTTTTGGAAACCAATTGATTAGTTGTTTAGCTAACTCGTGTTGAAACATTTCTAGTGCTTATTCCAGTCCATGTGGATACGATAATCTTTTATATTACTTGCGACATTTCCGTACACTTGCGAAGGTCAACAATTTTTTGACGCCGTTGCTGGGGACTGCACTATAACATTGGGAATTATCAATTAAGTTAGACTAAACATAACTTTTCTTTCTTTCTTTTCATTTGCATAGTTGTAACTAATTGTTAGAATTCTGTTTTTATAAGTTTTTCATTTCTTGTATAACATTCTTGTCAATTTCTTTCTGTTGTGATTCTAATTCTGTATTTTTGATTCTAACTTTTCTTTGTTTTCTTTTGATTTACTCTTTCTCTGTCTCTTTCTTTTGTAAACATATCTTGTCATCTTGTTCTTGTGCATGCGAAGATCTAAATTTGCAGGAGAACTTCTTCCTTTAGACCCTGAGATAGACAAAACATTTCATAAAAGAAAAATTCTGCAAAGACAACAAGAAGAACAAGAACATTCTATTATGGCGAACAAACCACTAAAGGATTATGCAACACCTTATGTTAGGGGTTTTCGATCTAGTATTTCAAGGCCTTCAGTTGAGGCAAATAATTTTGAGATCAAACCTGCAATTATATCTATGGTGCAGTAAAATTAATTTGGTGGAGGACCGCATGAAGACCCAAATCAACACTTGGAGGTCTTCTATGAAATATGCGGTACAATGCCCTTCAGAGGCAGTGCGTTTACTATTGTTTGGGTTTTCTTTGAGAGATAGAGCCAAGCAATGGTTGAATTCTTTGGCTCCAAATAGCATCACCACATGGGAACAATGCGAGCAACAATTTCTTGACAAATTCTATGCCCCTAGCAAAACAGCTCATATGAGGAATCTTATTGCAAGCTTCAAACAAGCGGACTCAGAATCTTTATTTGAAGCATGGGATAGATACAATAACATGCTCAGACAATGCCCACACCATGGTTTGGAAAGATGGTTAGTGCTACACACGTTTTATAACGGCATCAACTATCACACAAAAATGTCCCTTGATTAAGCTGCTGGAGGGGTACTTATGAACAAAAGTTTAGATGAAGCCGAGGAGATAATCGAGAGCGTAGCACAAAACCACCATCAATAGGCTAATGAAAGAAGTGGTGACTATTCTTGTATAAACCTAACAACAAAAGTATCAGGAAAATTCGATGTTGATGCAGTGACCTTATTGGCTGCAAAACTAGATGCTCTTACAAAAAAATTTGAGAATATGGGAGCTAGCTCAAATACAGGCAATGCCATTGTTGCTTCTTGTGAAGTATGTGGAAGTTCTGAACATCCAAGTGACTCATGTCCATTGGGGGCTATAACTGCACAAATCAATCAATTAGAACAACGTGATGCAATCATGGGTTTCAATCAGAGGTAGAACAACCCCTACTCAAATACCTACAACCTTGGATGGAAGAGTCATCCTAATTTCTCTTATAGAAATAACCAAGATCAAGGACCATCCATGCGGGCAAGGCCTAATTTTCAATCCGGGCAACACAATTTTCAGCAACAATCTTCTCAAAGCTTTCCTATGTCCAAAATTGAAAAGATGTTTGAAGAAATTATGTCCAGTCAGAATGAAATGAAACAAGCTCAGAACGAAATGAAACAAGACATTTTGAAGCTTACTCAGAGAATGGATAATTCTGATAAACATCAAAAGATTTTGGAAAGTCAGATTGCCCAACTAGCTTCCTCATCATCTAGAGCACCAGGACAATTACCTGGAAAGCCTGATGTTAATTCTATGGAGCACTGTAATAGAATTGAGCTTAGGAGCGGATGGACCTTGGGAGATCCCCAAGTGACTGCTCCAAAAGGGATGCGCAATGAAGAAGAGCTCTCTCCTCCATCACCAAATGAGATTCAAGTTGATGAGGAGAATACCACTAAGGTTGAAGAGATTCTTCCACTCAACCATCAAAGTATAACAGTCCCTTTTCCTTAAAGATTGATCATGTTAAAGAAAGATGAAGAGTTTGACAAATTCTTGGAGAAGGTGAGAGAAATATGTGTGGAGGTACCACTCATTGATGCAATTCTTCAAATGCCCAAGTTTGCCAAATTCCTGAAGGACATCATGTCAAATAAGAGGAAGAAAGGAGATATTGAGACCATTGCACTTACAGAGGAATGCAGCGCTCTTTTGGGAAAGAACACTTCCCCAAAGTTGAAGGACCCCCGAAGCTTTTATATTCCTTGCAATATAGGAACTGAATTTATTGAAAAAGCTTTTTGTGATTTGGGGGCAAGTGTTAACTTCATTCCTTATTCTATTTGTAATAAGTTAGGTCTCAAAAACTTTAAACTTACTACCATGACACTACAACTTGCTGATCACTCCTGCAGGTACCCTATGGGTATTGTGGAAGATGTGCCCGTAAAAGTAGGTGGGAGTCTAATTCCCACCGATTTTGTTGTGTTAGACATGGAAGAGGACCCAAAAATCCCGATCATATTGGGAAGACCATTCTTTGCTACAGCAGGAGCTATTATTGATGTTAAAAATCATAAACTTTCTTTGGTGATTGGTAAGAAACGGTTGGAATATGATTTGTCTAAAGCCTCTAACCATGTCTCTTCTCTCTTGAATGCTTGTAGTAGGGCAAGCATTTACAAATTGGAGGAATGGAATTTCCATCCTCATGGGAGGCCACCTAATGAAGAAAATTGTGTGGTAGAAGATGTTGGGAGGAGATATCCCAACAAAAATGACAAATATGTCTGTGCTCCAAGGGCAAAGAAAAGAGAGGAGTAATTAGATTGGTCGAGCTAAAGACCTTAAACAAGCACTTCTTGGGAGGCAACCCAAGGGTTTCTTTTTAGTTAATTTCATTTCATGTCTCTATTATTCTTTGGTAGTGTTTTTACTTGATTTTTGTTTTGTTTTCAGGTTGAAATTTCACTTCCATAAGCTAACCATGACTTCTTCATGGGCATGGAAGTGTGAGAGGAGCTAGAATAGAGGAGAAGTGTCAATTGGAGCAAAACAGAGCATGGTCGTGTGCTGCACACGACCAGGCTTACGGTGCAGAAAAGGGAGATGCTTAGGCCGTGTCTACATGACACGGTCGTGTGGAGTCTCCAGAGAAGAAAAGGTGTGTGGCCGTGTCTGGGACACGGCCGTGTGAAGAATCCAGAGGAGGAAGCTGTTGGGGCCGTGTCCTAGACACGGCCAGTGAGGAAGAAGGAGTTGGTCGTGCCAATTGGCAGGGCCGTGTGACTCAACCCTTGAAGGAGAGGGATAGGACTATGTAGATCTACACAGCCTGTGTGGGGAAACTCTGCCAAGCGATGTCTGCTATACACGGCCAGATCTAGGTCGTGTCCCCCACACACCCCCTTCATCTTTGCACCCCCTTCTCTCCAAAACTCCTCTTTCCTCAAACCTCTCCTCCAAGTTCTCTCAGATCTAGTTCTAAACTCTTCTTTTCTTCATAAATTTCATCTAGATCTTGATCCTTCTCTTCTCCTAGATCTAAGATCTTCATTTCCTTAACCTAAGATCTTGTTCTTTGAGACCCATTTCCTCAAGATCTAATTCCTGTAAGCATAAATAGTACCCACACCTACTTAAGCTAGATATTATGTCCAATCTTTTGAAGAAACTACACAAGGGAGGTGGTGGTTCAAGTGGAGACAAAGGGAAGGAGCCAAGCAAGGATAAAGGGAAACAACCAGTCAAAGGCAAGGGGAAGAGGACATCATGCGATGAAGGTAATGACAATGAATTCAATATTGTATTTAGAAATGATGATAATGTAACTAGATTTGCAATTCTTGTCAATAGAAAGATTGTGTGTACTAGGTATATGGACCCAACTGTTTTAGATATGATGGGAATTAGGGACGATGTAGATTGGATGATAGGGTTCTTATATTGGAGTGATATGTTGTACTCACATCTACCAACTTATCCTCGCCTTGTTCTGGAGTTTCTGAGTTCGTTAGATGCCCATTTTACCAATGAGGATGATTATGTTGGCAAAATAACTTTTAGATTAATGAATCAAGAATTTCAATGGACATTTAGTGACTTTAATACTTGTTTTGGATTGTCTTCTGGTAGTTCTCGAAGGTTTGATTCTAGGTTTAATTGGAACCATTTTTGGAATTCAATTACTGGATTAGATCATCCTTATGAGCCCTCTAGAGCCAAGGCTTCTCACATGCAAAACCCTGTTTTTAGATATCTACATAGAATTATGAGCAAAACTATTTTTGGTAGGGGTGATAGTGATGGAGTCGTCAAAAAGGTAGAACTTTATTCTCTATGGGCTATGCTATATAAGGTTGATTTTGATTCCGATTTTCATTTCCTACAAACCTTAGTGAGAACTGCGAGGGCATCTTCGGGATCAATAGTGCTTGGTGGTTTCATTACCCAAGTAGCCATTAACTTGGAACTTGATTTAGAAGGGTTGGAAGTTATTCATGGCAATGATATGATTGTCATGGATGCATGTCTTGCCATGAAGATGATCGTTCGGGATGAGAATGGGTTTGCATTTCGTAGGAGGAATGGTTTTCCTCTACCTCTTCCTTGTCCTGATCGAACTTCAATTCGCAACCTTGCTAATTGGGTAATCATCGATGTCGACCCCGAAAATATTCCCTCTATATCCGGAGACACAGAGCCGCACATTGAGCCCTCGACATCTGGATACCCGCAGCCTTCCGGACATCCGGATCCTACTAGGCATTCTTTTGCCTATGGTACGGGTCCCTCCAGATTTGACTTTTCTGATTTTCGTACTTCTATAGAATCGCTTCACGAGATTGAAACTTGAAGGGTTTTAAGTACTTTTTGCACTGAGCACAAGATACTTATGCTTGAGCCATACTTGACTTTGTTTTCATGATCATGCTTCTTAGTGAAACTTTTTGATAGAGTTAGAAAAGTACATTATGGTTTATAAATGTGTTGTAGAACATATGAATGTAGATTGCAGCATTTTGCTTGAGGACAAGCAAAGGTTTAAGTCTGGGGGTGTGATGTGCGTAGATTGTATACACTTATTGGCATGTTTTGACGCACATTCACATACTTTGAGCATGCTTGATCTATGCATTTTCGTATTTTTAGCTTTCCTTTTTAGCATTTTACTCTCTTTGTTCGGAGATCTGCTTTTGTGCATTTTCTGTACATAGAAGTTAAAATTGGTGAAGATTTCGTGTTCGAAGCCAAATCTGTGAGCAAAGCAAGGGAAGAAGGTGCCCTACCTGAACCACGCACTGCCCTGCTCTGGGGGGTTACCCAGGCCGTGTGGAGATCACAGGCCAGAAGGCTGCAGTAGGAAACGAAGTGGTCATGGCCGTGTGAACCTCACACAGCCGTGCAAGGATCTGAAGAACCCAGACATGAGAAGAAGCCTAGGCCGTGTGCATCACACGACCATGTGAGTTTTCCAGAGACAGGAGAAGCCTCGGCCGTGTGTATCACACGGTCGTGTGAGGTTCTCAGTGGCAAGGAAGGAAGCAGGCCGTGTGCATCACACGGTCGTGCCAAATTTCCAGAGGCTATGGCAGTTCAGGCCGTGTAGATCTACACAGCCATGTAAAGGGGCCATTGGCGGATGTTTGCCACGGCCGTGTCTCATACACGACCATGAAAGGCTGGCAGAGATGAGAGTGGACAGGGCGTGTCTCACACGGTCGTGCCACGGGGCCGTGTGGCGCCCAAACTTCACCTCTATTTAAACCCTTCTTCAAGATTTGAAAGGGGATCTTCTCCCTCTTGGGAGAGAACGAGATTTGGGTCTTTCCTTCCAATCTTGGGAGGATTTTTGGGCAATCTAAAGGAGGATCTTCGACGGATTCGACTCCGGGAGCGTGGATTGGATCTGAAGACCAAGCTTCATCTTAGATAAGTTTTCTTTCTCTCCTCTTCTTGGATTGGGGGATCAAGAAATGCTTGTAATCTTTGTATTTTCGGATTTATCTCTTCGATTCATGGAGTAGATCTCTTTGTTTTAGGATGGAGGGAGTATTTGTATGATGAATTGATGTAAACTCTTGTGGATTTGCCATTTCCTTGTTTCTATGATATTGTCTTGTTTGTATCAATTCAATCTTGAATGAATTATTGTGATATGGACCTAATTTTCATTTTAGATTGATTGTTTGAATGTCCTATGGATCTTGTAGAGATTATCTCCCACTCGATTTTCCGAGGGAAGCACGCGAAAGGTGCAAGCCCGTGTAAGGACGTTTGAGGGATAAGATTTAGGGAAAAATTCAAAAGGGTAGGATAGATTTAGGGATTAATCTTTATATCTTATGGGTTGAGAAGTATGATATTGTGTTGATTATCCGAGGGATCTTTATGACAGGAACATGCCCGTGTAAGGACCACATAAGTTCATATCTAATTGATCACATTTAGGTATAGATTTCAGACCTAGGCCTGTTGTCTATTGCAAGAGAGAACCGGCAATCTTCTATAAATGTTGGACAATTGAGAAATAGGATTTGGTAGATCATTTACATTGAGGAATTTTACAAAGAAACCCAATGAAGAATTTTGGAAGGTCGCTTCTCTTTATCGGATAATCAATTTAGAGAAGTACAAGAGCACTTTCAGTTCACGAGGAACTTTCAGGGTCAAGTGGCCGAATTTGTCCAGGATTATGATACGGATCAAGATAGAATGAGGGATTTTATGCAAAGCATGAGTGTTACTAGTCAACAAGTAGATGCTTTGTTTGAGTATCATATAATCCTGAGTGAAACTCCAAGTTTCCCTAGTTTTCCCATTGGCCAACCACGTCATAGGCACCCTTTTCCTCGTCCACCTCCACCTCCCCCTCCACCATATTGATTTCATCGGGATGATGAAAAGTTTGAGTCTGGGGGTGGTGTCAAACCTGATTTCTTTTTTCATTCTAGTTTTCAGTTTTTGCTTGTTTTCTGCATGTTTAGTTTTTGTTTTTGCATTCTATTTCGATTGTCTAGCTTGAGTGCTTGTTTTGATAGTCATTTAACTATCTTTTGAAATCTTGTGGCATACATCTTGAGAACATCAAAACTTCACTTATATACTTTCTTGTCTTCAAGATAAAATGTTAGCACGTTTATTATCTAGATTCATGATGTTGTAAATGATGCTAGTAGTATGCCTAGTGTACCTCTTTTCTCTATCTTGAGTAGCATGAAATAAGCTAAGTATCTTATGGAGATGAGTTTTAGTTTTGGCTTGACCTTAAGGATCTTACTTTCACTACACCTTGACTTGATGCTTGAATGGTTGATATCATTGAAATAATCATAATTCATCTTGTTTGTTTAGTACTTGGTTTCCATGGTGATTTTTCAAACTTCATTTTGGTTACTGGATGAGGCTCAACTCATGCAAGCTCATTTGGAAAAATCAAAATATCCCAACATTTGTGCTAAAAATACACTTGTGAAATAAGATTTGCACAATGCAAATGCTTATGAGAAAAAAATTATTGAAAAAAAAAGCAATGAAAAAAAAGTGAATATGGGATATAAAAAATAGTCGTCGTGAGTGGAATCTAGCAAGTCACCCCTTTAAGACCGACTAGGGTTACTGGGGAAATGACTGCTTAGCTTCTCTTGAGATTGAGCACACCTTTGAGACCTTAGGTTGATTGAGAAATATGAACCAAGTGTGTGGCAAGTAAGTGTCTATCACTGGTTACTTGTTTATCACTGGAAACATTAGGAATTCAAATTTGATGATGACTTGACTAAAACATAGATTGAAACTTGAAAGGTTTCTAGTGTAACACCCATAGGGTTCCTAGCAATTTCATATATTTTTGCCATGGTTAAAATATAGGCCTTATGTGAATATTAGCAAAAATAAAATAAAATAGAATTAAAAGAGGCAAGATCAAGGCATGAACCTTGAACCTCTTACTAGATACATGTATTTGATAACCAATAGACCAAGAGGAGATATTGTTAGAAAGAGAAGGGACAATATAGTTAAGAGTAAGAAAAGGTTTCTCTTATTTAGAAGGAGAAGTTGGAGTTGCCTTCTTCATCTCAAATGAAAAGATGATTCTTGCTTTCTCTTTTCATTAAGGGATGAGTGAAAGAAAAGAGAAGGAAAAACCCATTTTCCCTTCTTCTTTTCAATTGGAATAAAAAGAGAAAATGAAGGAAAATCTTCATTTTGCTCTCTTCTTCCTCCTCCCCCCTCTCCACCGAAACCCCTCTCCTCTCCCTCACCATTGCCGAACCAAGCAAGAAGCAAGCTCTCTAGGAAAAGCTTCACAACCAAGGACTTCTTCTTCTAGGAAATTAAGCGAGAGGATGTGAGTATCCCCTCACTACAGTACAAGTAGTTATCGATTTATTTCATATGAAAACATTTTTTTTGAAACCTTAGAGATTTCCTTGTAAGTTTTGGCCAAGATAGATTGGTGGTCACTTAGGATTAACAAGTTTACAAGTTATGCTTTATGTTCTACAAAAAAAAAAAAAAAAGAATCTAGAACCTCACCTTGAAGTTTCGGCCAAGACAAAAAGTGAAGGTCTAGAGCAAAGTTTCTTTTGGTAACATGCTTGCCTATGCTCTTATATGATGTAGGATCTTTCATATGTTGTTAGTTTAAGTTTTAAGGCTTTATATATTATTAAAAGATTAGGAACCCTAACCTAATGTTTCGGCCAAGATAAATCATAGGGTTTAGGGCAAAGTTTTGAAAAGAAACCATATTTGTTATGTTCCTTCATGCTGTATGTTTTTCATAGGTTTATAGCTTAGGTTTTTTTTCATGCTCCATGTTGGATAAAATTTGGAGAAACCTATCTTCAAGTCTCGGCCAAGAATAGAAATGAAGTTTAGAACAAGGTTTCTTTTATGATAACATGCTTTAATGAATGAACTCTTATGTGATGATAGTTTAAGTTTTATGCTTCATGTTGTATAAAATATATATATATATATGAAAACCCTAGTAGAAGTTTCGGCCAAGATAAGATATGAAGCTTAGGGACAAGATTTAAAACCTAATCTTGCTTGTTTATGCTTATTCATGAGGTATGATATCTTGTATGTGGTTAGGTGAAGTCTTTATATTACATGTTTCACTAGAAGAATTGGAACCCCACTTGTAAGTTTCGGCCAAGATGGAATGTAGAGCTTAGAGCTAAGTTTTCAAACCTAATTATGCTTAGTTTTGTTTCTACATGATGTATGATCTTTTGTATGAGGTTAGATAAGTTTTTCATGCTACAATGTTGAACAAATGAACCTTAGAATTTCACCCTAGGGTTTGGCCAAGTAAGTATAGGAGGCTTAGAGCAAGGTCTTGAAATCTAACCATGTTTGTTTATGCTTCCCTATGATGTATGATTATTTATGGTTAGTTTAAGTTTCATGTTTTTTTTATGGTAGTTAAGGTTTAAAAACCCTAACCTTAGGGTTCGGCCAAGATTGGAAAAAGGGGTTTAGGGAAAGTTTTTGAACCTAACTATGCATGCTTATGTTTCCTCATGTTGTATGATTTTTGATATATGGTTAGTTTAAGTTTCATGCTTCATGATATGATAAGATATGTTATGCTTCATGATATGAGATGATATGCTATGTTTCATGGAATCATATAGGCTATACTTCATGATATGATATATGCTATGCTTCATGATATGATATGCTATGCTTCATGATATGATATAGGCTAAGTTTCATGAGATGATATGCTATGCTTCATGACATGATAAATGCTATGTTTCATGTAACATGCTATGCTCTATGTTATGATAAGAACATGTTATGGTTTATGAGATATGTTATGAAAGGCTTATGTAAGAAGAAAATCCTAAGAGATGCTTCCCTTAAGTTGGGATCAAGAGAACTTTTCATGATACGACAAAGAGATGCTTCCCTTAAGTTGGGATCAAGAGCTCTCTTCATGATATGACATGTATGATAAGACAAGAACATGATATGTATGATGACATGATAAGAAACATGATACATGATATGTATGACATGCTATTTTACTTTTTGTATGGCTTGTACCAAGGGTGGGCTCCATAAGCGCCCCGAGGTCGATGGTCTATGAAACGGGCCTCGTAAAAAGGGATGAGCTCCTTAGTACACCCCTAGGTCGACGGACTATGAACGGACTTAGATCCATAGTAGGTTCGGGGCTAGCTACCCTATCCTAGGGATTGCGCGTATTTATGTTTGTATGTGGTACAAGCCGGGCCCGTATGTTGATATTATGTTCAAGTATGTATATGATATGTTAAAAAAAAACATGTTGCATATGTTCATTTCATTATGCATGTTTTCAAAGGAACATCTTGCATCTACATGTACATGTTATATGATTCCCTTCACACTTATTAAAGATACTTTTGAAATCATGTTTATGATGCTTGGATGATCATGTTATTAGTTCATGTTATGTACTCACATGTTATGATATGTTTCATGTTATCTCCTCACATGCTATGATATGTTTCATGATATGTTCTCACATGCTATGTGTTAGTTAGAGCCCTAGAACCAATCATTTGATGATTGTATTATGGACTTGTTGTATCATATTCTTATATAAATAAAGATATTTGTTTTGGTTATTATACTTACATGTATTGGTGCCAAATAAACTAAGTATAAAAGCGTCCTTGAGTAGAAGGTTCACACCTGTATCAATCGGTTAGTTGAACCGATAGTGAGATGATATAGGGAACACTAGTCTTAATCATTCCTAGTCGAGTATTAATATTCAGGGACAATATTAATGCAATAAGACTAGCATGTAGGTCAACTCGATGACTTGATCTCACAAGTCATGGATATAGAGATATCAAGTTGACACATGGGTATGCATTGGAGAATGTATACTGAATGACCCGCCATGAGAAAGTATCATGGATCGTTATATGAGTGTCATATACTTTCTCATGTGGCTATTAGTATGACTACTAGTCCTTAGACCTGAAGTCACCATGGATCCCTACATAAGGAGTTATGTACTTTAGTTTTGTCAAACGTCAACCGTAATTGGGTGGACTATAAAGTCGATTACTGGGTATGTAACAAATTATGCAGAGGGATGTGAGTGATGTAGATGAGATCTATCCCTCCTATATGACGGGAGTGACATCGATATTCTTGATAGAGTGAGACCACGAAGTGCATGGCCATGCCCAAATGAGTCAATATGAGATATTGAGCTCATTTGATTGAGTGAGTCTACTTGGAGTTCAAGATTTAGATTGGTCAGAGGATGACACGGTCTATGCCTCACATTGATCAATCTAGATGTCTAAGATAGAAGGAAACTTGTCATATATTGTGAGGAGTCACAATTAGTAGTCACAAGGTGATGTTGGATCTCAACATTCTTGTAACTTGGGTAGTAATGATGTATTGCTAGATACCGCTCATTGCTTATTCTTCTAAATGAGTTTAGGGGCATTGCCAATGTTACAAGAACCTATTGGGTCACACACAAAGAACAAGTGGATGGAGATTATGTTTATATGATGAACCAAGAGGATTAGATTCATGCGATGAATCAAATTGGATTAAGAGTCATCCTAATTGGGCTAATTGAGTTGGACTCAAGTTGATTCATGTGTTCAATGAGTCTAATTTAGATTATGACTCATTGAATCAATTTAATTAAATGAATTAGATTCATTATATTAAATTAGCTTGAATTAAATGGTTGGATTAGATCAACCATGAAAGAGATTAAGTCAAGTTTGACTTGACTTGAGAGGAAGAGGAAGAGTCAAGTTTGACTTGACTTTATGCCACATCATTTGTGACTTGGCATTAGGAGAACTAATGATGATGTGCCACATCATCACATATGCCACCTCATGGAGGTTACAACTATTCTCTTTAATGGCCTCCACATTAATTGTGATTAATGTGAAGGGGGTTACACCACTTGTAGTGGCCGGCCACTTGATGGAAAAAGAGAAAATTTTCTTTTGGTGAGTAACTCTCATTCAAGTCATCTTCCTCCTCCTAAGCTCTCTTCTTACTCCTTCTCTTCTCTTGGTCGTGGGTTTCAAGTAAGGGAGAAGAAAGGAGAGTGAATCTAATCCAAGAAGAAAGGTTAGTGAAAGTCACATAGAGATTTTAGAGGAGTGTGTTATCTTCTTTTCCTTTCTTCTTCTTCCAATCCCATCCGAGAGCATCAAGAAGTGCTAGCACACTTGTGATGTTCTCTTCTCCATCCTTGTGTGTTAGAGAACACATCTTGTTCGTGTGGATACTTTAGAGAGTTGTCTACTTTGACAACTAGAGATCCGGCATCTCCTTGGACAAGCGGGACTCGCGAAGGGCACGCATCGAAGGTATAAGATTTTCTCCATGTAGATCTAAGTGTAGATCTAGGTAAACTCGTACTCGTAGTTTTTTCGAAATTTTTCTTTGCACGGATGTGTTGGCTAGGCAGTTTCGGGGTTTCCGCGACGCGAAAAAGCGATTTTCGCGGCCCGAAAAACTCAACAGTGGTATCAGAGCCACGTTCGAAGACGAATACGAGTTTATTTTGGTTTTTATGAAAAATAAACATTCTGTAAGATTCTGTAAATTTATGATTTTTATAGTTTTTATGGGTATTTTTCTCGTAAAAGCGATGCACAAGTGTTTCGACACTTGTAGGCTTCGACTACCGAGAAGTTTTTCCCAAAACGGCCAAGTTTCGCCCCAAAACTTTTTGGGACAGCGGGGTAAGGTGCTGTTAGATCGCAAAGGAACCCTCGCGATGGTTAGATCGCGGGTAGGGGCGCTGCCCCTGGCCCCGCAAGGGGATTCGTTCCACGATTGCACCCGAAAATCGCTAAACGGGACCTCCGAAAAATTTTACTCATAAAAATTGTAAAAATTATGAAAATTTACAGAAAATTATGAAAATATATAATTTTGAATTATATATTATTTTTGTGATAGTTATGGCCCAAAAAGACCCAATATGATTGGATTTGTGTTGTAATTTATAATACGACCTGCGTGCCGTCATGTGTTTGTGTATGCTGTATTTGATACGCGACCTGCGTGTCATGCCTCTCTATTTATATTCTGGTTGTAAATTAGATTTAGACTCGAATGTAACTCGAGTTTCAAATTGTAATGTAAATTTTGAACCGGTGGAAGGTCCACTCGAGACGGAGTTACAAGGAGGGCGCGAGCAACACGAGGTGGTCAAAGGAAGGAGCTTGAGAAGCTGTTGACCTTAGGTTGACCATCCGATCTTCTCATTGGCTTGAGAAGATCGTAGTAGGGCCATGACATAATCACAAAATTTAGTTAATTACTTGTGTATGTGATGCATGTTTAATTAAGTAATTAATTAGTGCCTAACGATTAAGATTAGATCTAAATTGTGCACAAGATGCACCCTTACGATTAGATTAGATCTACATCGTGTACAAGATGCACCCTATCGATTAGATTAGATCTATATTGAGTATATGATACAACATCGACGTTTAGATTAGATCTAAATCACTTCAACTCTAATGCCTACCGTGCCGTGATACCTATCACTACCTCGATCACATGTGTTGTTGAATTTGCCAAAGCAGAGCAACACATATTATCTTGGTAGGATACGGAGGGACAACCTTGGTCCCGCCTATCAACGCATGGGTGAGTACAACTCAATTAGATTGAGTAACTAGTTAACTCGGTTAGATCGAGTACAACTATAGGCATTCTTCCAACGGTTGGAAAGATAGGACATAAATCACATTTATATTAATTCTTGGGCGTATTAGCCAAAGCTAACTCAAGTTTTAATATAACTGCGGATAATGATCCTATAAACAAGAGTTGCATAGAGATGTAATTGGTAATCGTTACCTACCGATCATACTAAAACTTGGGCGTATTAACCAAAGCTAACTCAAGGATTAGTATGATGTGGATCTTGTCCCACATGAATTATAGAATTCAGTGGGAGCATCATTTAGTTAAAGGCCTAATTAAATGATTTAAAAGGAATATGATATTTATTTCTGCATTTATTTCTGTTGTAGAATTGCCATGACGTTAAACACGAACATCTTCTCTCTGCGTTCTGTCCTTAAGAAGGACAAGCTCAACGGAGCAAATTTCCTGGACTGGTACAGGAATCTGAGAATAGTTCTCACTCAAGAACGTAAACTGTACGTTCTGGAGCAGCCTATTCCGGAGGCACCTCCTGCCACTGCCACGCGACCTGACCAAGATGCTTATAAGAAGCATCAAGAAGATGCATTAGATGTGTCCTTTCTCATGCTCGCGACTATGAACTCTGAGCTTCAGAAGCAACATGAGTTGATGAGTGCTTATGATATGGTTGAACATCTTTGTCACCTATATCAAGGACAAGCAAGGCATTGGAAGAGGAACTCCAAAGTATACTTGGAAGATCTTAAGAAGAAGAGAAATAAGATTTCTACTTCAGGTATACATGTTATAGAAGTCAACCTCTCTATTTCTTCATCGTGGGTATTAGATACCGGATGTGCTTCACACATTTGTACTAATGTACAAGCGCTGAGAAATAGCAGGGCATTGACAAAGGGTGAGATAGACCTACGAGTAGGCAATAGAGCACGGGTTGCTGCTGTTGCTGTAGGAACTTATCATCTATCTCCGTCCTTTGGGCTTGTACTAGAATTAGATGATTGTTGTTATGTGCCTGCATTAACTAAGAACATTATATTAGTTTCTTGTTTGGACAAGAAAGGTTTCTCGTTTACAATAAAGAACAAATGTTGTTCCGTTTATTTAAACGATATGCTCTATTGTAGTGCACCTCTGATAAACGGACTCTATATTCTAGATCTTGAAAGCCCTATTTATAACATAAATACCAAGAGGTTCAAGTCAAATGACCTGAACCAAACCTATCTCTGGCACTGTCGCTTAGGTCATATAAATGACAAGCGCTTATCCCAGCTCCATAAGGATGGTTTGCTGGACTCATTTGATTTTGAATCTTATGAGACGTGCGAGTCATGCCTACTAGGCAAGATGACCAAGACAACTTTTAGTGGGCACAGTGAAAGAGCGACTGATTTGTTAGGACTTATACATAGTGATATATGTGACCCTTTCAATGTCGCTGCTAGAGGCGGTTATAGGTATTTCATCACATTTACTGATGACTTCAGTAGATATGGTTATGTGTACTTGATGACACATAAGTCTAAATCCTTTGAAAAGTTCAAGGAATTCAAGAATGAAGTACAGAACTAGCTTGGCAAGAGTATTAAGATACTTCGATCAGATCGAGGTGGAGAATACCTTAGCCATGAGTTTCGTGACTATCTAGCTGAGTGTGGGATTATATCCCAACTCACTCCTCCTGGAACACCATAGTGGAATGGTGTATCCGAAAGGAGGAATCGTACCCTATTAGATATGGTACGGTCTATGATGAGTCACACAGATCTTTCGACATTCCTTTGGGGCTATGCTCTAGACACGACAGCTTTTATACTTAACCGAGTTCCATCTAAGGCCGTGATAAAGACACCATATAGGATATGGACTGGGAGAGATGCCCAGGTGTCTTTCATGAGGATTTGGGGTTGTGAGGCTTACGTTAGACGTCAAGTCTCAGATAAATTAGGACCAAAATCGGACAAGTGCTACTTTATAGGATATCCCAAGGAAACTAAGGGATATTACTTCTACATTCCCAGTCAGTACAAGATAGTTATGGCAAAGACTGGAGTCTTTCTAGAAAGGGACTTTGTTCCTAGAAAGACTAGTGGGAGTACATTCAATCTTGAAGAAGTTCAAGATGCGGATCCTAGCACTGAAACCTCAATGGAAGTTGAACTGGAACCACAAAGTGTTGTGGATGATGTTGTACCATAAAGAGTTGAGGAACAACAACTAGTTCAAGTAGACCTACCTCTTCGTAGGTCTGATAGGGTACGTCATCAGCATGAGAGATACTCATTTCTCTTGTCTGACCATGATGACGTTGTGCTCATAGAGGATGAGCCTATTGTTGGTTGCTACTCGGAAAACCTAGAGGTTCCACTGTACAAAAATTTTGTACAAAGGTCTGAACCTTTTCCTAGCTACCATGTGTTCTTTTAAATTAAATTTTGGATCGCCTGCGGAACTTAACACGTTTGATCCAAAACTTAATCTATTCGTTCTTTTAGGTTTTGACTTGGGTCTCCTGCGGAACTTAACACGTTCGACCCAAATCACCTTAAGTTATTAATTCCATTAAATATTAATTTCCATAATTGGTTCCCAGTACTGACGTGGCGAGGCACATGGCCTTCTTGGATATGGGAGCAACCACCACCGACTAGATAAAACCTTTTATGGAAAGCTAATATTTAATTTCCTAAAATAACTTTAGGTTAACCGAAAAGAGCAATCAAATCACAAGGAAAAGAAAAACAAAAGAACACTATATCGAAAACAAATTCGAAACTCTAGAATTGTATGCCTCTTGTATTTGGTATTATTTCCAAAAATAACTAGTATGATGCGGAAAGAAAAATTACTAGTTATACCTTTTAGAAAGACCTCTTGATCTTCTACCATATTCCTCTTCTAACCTCGGACGTTGTGTGGGCAACGATCTTCCGAGATGAGAACCACCAAGCACCTTCTTCTTCCTTACAAGTTTCGGCCATCAAAACTTCTCCTAGGATGAAGAGGTTCGGCCACCACCACCATGCTCCGAGGGATGCTAGAAAAGAGGCTTCTTTTCTCTCCTTCTTCTCCTTCTTAGATCCGGCCACCAAAGCTATCTCCACCATGAGAAGGTTTCGGCCACACAAAGGAGAGGAGAGGAAAGAAAGGGCCGGCCACACCCAAGGAGAAAAGAGAGGAAAAATAGAATAGAGTCGTTCACCTTGAAGCCTCCTCTACCCCCTCTTTTATAATCCTTGGTCTTGGCAAATAAGGAAAATTTAATAAAAACTTCCTTAATTCTTTTGCCATTGAAAAGGAAAATTTATTTAATTAAAATAATTTTCTCTTTTCAAATTATAATGGCCGGCCACTCTTCTCCCCAAAACAAGGAGAGTTTTAATTAAAACAAAAATTAAAACTTCCTAATTTGTTTCTACAAATTTATAAAAATTTCTCCAATAATTTTAATCCCTTCATGATTGGTTCATAAAAATAAATTTTATAAATTAAAATCTTTCTTTTAAACATGTGGATAATTTCCAAAAAGAAAAGTTATCTCTAAAAATTAAAATCTCCTTTCAATCTACAAATAAGGAAAGATATTAAATCTTTTCTTAATCTTTTGTAGAAACTAATAAAAGAGAATTTTTAATTTTTAAACTTTCTTTTAAATCATGAATATAATTTAAAAGGAAAGATTTTACCAAAATTAAAATCAACCTTTTAATCTACAAATAAGGAAAGAGATTTTAACTCTTCTCTTAATCTTTTGTAGAATCTTATAAAAGGAAGGATTTAAATTTTTAAACTCTCTTTTAAATTATATTATCCACATAAGAAAAATTTTAAAATTTAAAATTCCTTTTTATTTAATAGGGCCGGCCACATGAATTCACCCATGAACATACCCATGGTCGGCCCTAGCTTGGTCTCCAAGCTAGCTTGGCCGGCCCCTATAGGATGGGTAAGAAGGTGGGTATAGGTGGGTATAGTACTCTATAATTAAGAGGCTACGATAGGGACCGAGAGGAGGAATTGGTTTTGGTCTCCCGATAAAATTAAGCATCCCGTGCTCGCGAACACACAACTTAATTTTATCAATAATAATTCATTCCACTAGAGAATTATTATTGAACTACCGCACCAATCCCAAATTACATTTTTGGGCTCCTTCTTATTATGAGTGTGTTAGTCTCCCTGTGTTTAAGATAACAAATGTCCACTAATTAAGTAAGTTACTGACAACTCGCTTAATTAATATCTAGCTCCAAGAGTAGTACCACTCAACTTCATCGTCATGTCGGACTAAGTTCAGCTGCAGGGTTTAACATGACAATCCTTATGAGCTCCTCTTGGGGACATTCTCAACCTAGATCACTAGGACACAGTTTCCTTCTATAATCAACAACACACACTATAAGTGATATCATTTCCCAACTTATCGGGCTTATTGATTTATCGAACTAAATCTCACCCATTGATAAATTAAAGAAATAAATATCAAATATATGTGTTTGTTATTATATTAGGATTAAGAGCACACGCTTCCAAAATAACTGAGGTCTTTGTTCCTTTATTAAGTCAGTATAAAAGGAACGACCTCAAATGGTCCTACTCAATACACTTTAAGTGTACTAGTGTAATTATATAGTTAAGATAAACTAATACCTAATTACACTACGACCTTCCAATGGTTTGTTCCTTTCCATTTTGGTCGTGAGCTACTGTTTATAATTTATAAGGTACTGATAACATGATCTTCTGTGTGTGACACCACACACCATGTTATCTACAATATAAATTAATTGAACAACTACATTTACCATAAATGTAGTCATTTGACCAATGTGATTCTTATTTCTAGATAAATGTTTATACCAAAAGCTAGGCTTTTAGTATACACTCTAACAATCTCCCACTTATACTAAAAGACTAAGCTGCCATATCTGCTGCCATACATCTGATTCCCATCCCTTCAACATGCCCATCAAAAGCTCTTGCCTTAAGGACCTTAGTGAAAGGATCTATAGGTCATCACCTGATGCAATCTAGGTGGCAACAACTTCTCCTCGTTTATACGATTCCTCGTATTGGGTGGTACTTGCGCTCTATTGTGTTTACTTGCCTTATAGACTTATGGTTTCTTCGAGTTTGCTACTGCACCAACATTATTACAATAAATTGTAATAATTTTTGGACAAACCAGAAATCATATCTAAGTCTATCTTGAGGTTATTGAGTCATTCAGCCTTTATGCCTACCTCAGAGGCTTGCCATATACTAAGCTTCTATGGTGGAGTCCAGAAAAACACCTATGCTTATCACTCTTCCATAGTTATGACTTTACCTCTCTAAAGTAAACACAAAACCCCGAGGTTGACTTATTATTGTCCCAATCTGATTGGAAGTCAAAATCCATGCAACCCACAAGGACTAAATTAACTACCTTGTAAGCTAGCATATAATCTCTAGTGCCTCTAAGATACTACAATATATGCTTTACTGCAGTCCACTGTCCTTGTCCAGGGTTACTTTGATATCTGCTAACTATGCCCTTGGCAAAACAGATTTCTGATCTCGTGCATAGCATACATTAGGCTTCCAACAGCCATAGCATAAAGAACTGCCTTTATTTCCTTTATCTCCTTTGATGTCTACAGAGACATATCTTTAGATAAAGTTACTCCATCCTGAAAAGGTAAGAAACCTTTCTTGGAGGTTTGTATGCTTAAAACGAGCAAGGATTTTTCCAATGTATGAAGCTTGGGAAAAGTAAAATATTCTTTTCTTGCGATCCCTTATTACTTTGATCTCAAGAATATATACATTCTCCCAAGTCCTTTATATCGAATTGTTTGGACAACCATACCCTTACTTCTGACAACATTTTGATATTGTTTCCAACTACCAAAAATGTTATCTAAGTATAGTACAAGAAATACCACCACGTTTCCATCACATCTTTTGTATACACAAGACTTATCCGGTTACTAAATCCATAGATCTGGATTACTTTGATAAACCGGATGTTCCAAGACCTTGAAGCTTTGCCTCAGTCCATAGACTGATTGAGCTTGCACACAAGATGCTCTTAGCTCTTTGCAATGAACCCTTCTGGTTGCTTTATATGGATGTTTTCTTCAAGACTTCCATTAAGGAATGCTGTCTTGACATCCACTTGCCAAATAGATAAAAGAATCCGGATAGACTTAAGCATGGCTACCAGTGAAAAAGTTTTCTTTTTCATCTAGCCTTGCTTTGAGAGTTTCTACCTTCCTGTCTATCCCTCTTTTCCTAATATAGACCTTTTTACACCCAAAGGCTTTTATACCATTTGGTGGTTCTATAAGCTTCCAGATTTTATTAGAATACATATATTCTAATTCTGTTATTCATTACTCTTTGCCAAGATATTGCATCTTTATCTTGGAGTGTTTCGTCATATGTCCGGATATCAGGTTCATGTCCTCCAGGGATCGAGTCCAAAAAATCTCCCAAAACATGAATCTTTTTAGGTTGCCTAACAACCCTCCCACTACGACAAGACACTTTCTGCAATTGTGTATCATTTGTGATACGTGTTGCAGTTTCCTTGTGATATCTCATCTTGTACAGTTGGTACTAGATTAGACATGCCTTTTATTATTTCCTTAAGAACAAATTTTCTTATGGGCACATGGTTTATTACATAGTCCTTTTCTAAAAATCGGTCATTGATGCTAACAATGACCTTCTGATTTTTAAGACTATAAACCTACTTTCATTTCACTAGGATAACCCACAAACAAGTGAATTCCTGTCCAACTTATCATTGTCTCTCTTCTGCATATGTGCTGGACTACCCGAATCCGAATATGCTTCGAAATAGGCTTACGCCTATTCAGCAATTCTATATGAGTAGAGAGTTCTGACTTTAGAAGGTACTATATTCACTCCCGTTTCCAGAGTATATCCTTAAAATGATTTTGATAATATTCTTAATAACTCATCAATCTACTTATTTCCATAAGAGTCCTATACCTTCCTTTTCCTACACCATTCTGTTGGGGTGTACCAAGGTGCAGTTAGTTGGGATTGAATCCCTACTTCTGATAAATGACTCCTAAATTCTCCCAAGAGGTACTTGCCACTACGATCTTACCGTAGTGTCTTGATATTTTTACTTTGTCGTTTCTCCACATCAGCCTCATACTCTTTGAACTAATCAAAGCACTTAGACTTGCGGCACATCAAGTAAATATATCCGTATCTCAAATAGTTGTCTATAAAATAGATGAAATATTTGAAACAACCTCTTGCCTGGATGCTCATAGGATCACACAAATCAGAATGAACCAATTCCAATATATCTTTGACTCCATACCCCTTAGACTTAAAAGCTTCTTGATTATTTTTCCTTCCAAGTAAGACTCGCAGGTTGGAAAGATTTCCACTACTAATGAACCCAAAAGTTCATCAACTACCAATGAATCATACTCAAGTTAATATAACCTAGCCTTAGATGACAAAGATATAATTGGTTCATTTCCGAAGGTTACTTTCTCTTAAAGTTAGAAGATGTGTTACTAATTTCCATTTGTTGCATCGTGAGAGTTATTGAATTTATAAATTGTCAACCAACGTACCAGAACAGATAACTTCCCTCTTTTTCTTAATAACAACTTTGTTATTAAAAGAGACAGAATATCAAGTTCTTTGAATAGTTTAGAAACTGAAAACTAGTTCTTTCTAAACTTGGTGCGTAAAGACAATTACTCAAAAATCCATATTTTATTCTTATCAAAAGATAAACATCTCCCACTGCAACAGCTACCATTTTTACAATAGTGCCCATGTGGATGGTGTTTTAATTTTCATTTAGTTGCCTGGTTTCCTGGAACCCTGCAACGAATTGCGGACATGATTAATGACATCTGTATCTACACTCCAGGTTCTGGTAGATAACACCACTAAACATGTTTCAACTAATGAATTAAATACACCTATGTTGTTCTTAGTTTTAAGAAGACAGTCTACCTTAATGTCCAAGTCCTATTTCCAATCATTACAATTGGGACTACTAAGCCTTTTCTATAGTATGACTACTAGGGGATTGACAAATATTTAAATCCTAAGAATCACAAAAATATTTGGTCAAGATCAACTCCTAAAAAATCCCCATGAATTTTGTATGTCACGATAGTGTGGACGTATACAAAATCGAAGAGGAGATTTTATTCATTAATTTTATTATTTCGTCAACTTTACTTTATGACGAATAAAATTAATAGTTGGTCTGTCTTTGATCAAATATTTGGTAAAAAACTTTTGAATTTAAAAAAAATATTGATTCCTCCAACAATATTATTTAAATTCACCAACACCTCAAACACCGTGAATTTTACTTGCCACGTTAGTGTGGACGTATACAAATTCAACATTTGTAAAAGGAGGGTTTTAACCCATTAATTTTATTATCTTGTCAACCTAACTTTTTGACAAATAAAATTAATAGTTGGTATCATTTGGTCACACAAATAATAGCAGTGACTCCGATGAGGAGGATACTATTAGATGTGTCTAAGTGTATACCATTACTTGACACTAAGTCCATTAATAAGATTATGCCCCTTCCGTTGGGGAAGATCACACGCTCTTAATTAACTTCCTATAGTCATCCAAAAATGGAAGTATGTTCTAGTGATCCACAAACAAGCTCATCCGTTATGGAGGAAGGCACTCAGAGCCAACGCGCAAGCTTGTTTGCATCACTTACAAACCAGTAATGGAGACCATGGGATTTACTTAAAAATCCCTCTCCCACTTAGTTATTTATAAATGAGGAATTTTAACTATGCTAGCCTACTAAATATGTAAACTAACATGCACACACAGCACAATATAAAAGCAATAAATAGAAAATCTAATTTTCAACTATTATGGCTTTTATCTCTAGTTGTCCTCCGTGTGTTGTCATCCAAAGCTGCTGCCATATTTGGCCACTGCCACCGGGTCTAGCTGTCGCATCCATCTTGCTCCTAGTTCCGCTGCGCCTCTGGTCCTTAGAAGGTTCCACGCTTTACAAGATTCGATCCGCGACATAAATAGAATTTTACATTTTGATCCTATATTCCATAAAAGGAATGTACATGTATCTAGATCAAAAATAAAATCCTAATAAAACTAAATACAGCTCCTGCTGTATTTTATAATACAATTATGCACACCCAATAAAATGCCCTTGACATGTCCAAGGGTCCAATCACACACATAATAGCTATAAGCCATAATAGTTGGATCCTGCATCCACAAAGTTAGCACATCCTACTATTATCATGCCTAAATTATGTATGACATGTGCATAATTAAACTAATACCAAATACACAGAGGCAAAACCCTAGCTCTGATACCAATTGTTGGTTGCTACTCGGAAAACCTAGAGGTTCCACTGTACAAAAATTTTGTACAAAGGTCTGAACCTTTTCCTAGCCACCATGTGTTCTTTTAAATTAAATTTTGGATCGCCTGCGGAACTTAACACGTTTGATCCAAAACTTAATCTATTCGTTCTTTTAGGTTTTGACTTGGGTCTCCTGCGGAACTTAACACGTTCGACCCAAATCACCTTAAGTTATTAATTCCATTAAATATTAATTTCCATAATTGGTTCCCAGTACTGACGTGGCGAGCCACATGACCTTCTTGGATATGGGAGCAACCACCACCGACTAGATAAAACCTTTTATGGAAAGCTAATATTTAATTTCCTAAAATAACTTTAGGTTAACCGAAAAGAACAATCAAATCACAAGGAAAAGAAAAACAAAAGAACGCTATATCGAAAACAAATTCGAAACTCTAGAATCGTATACCTCTTGTATTTGGTATTATTTCCAAAAATAACTAGTATGATGCGGAAAGAAAAATTACTAGTTATACCTTTTAGAAAGACCTCTTGATCTTCTACCGTATTCCTCTTCTAACATCGGACGTTGTGTGGGCAACGATCTTCCGAGATGAGAACCACCAAGCACCTTCTTCTTCCATACAAGTTTCGGCCATCAAAACTTCTCCTAGGATGAAGAGGTTCGGCCACCACCACCATGCTCCAAGGGATGCTAGAAAAGAGGCTTCTTTTCTCTCCTTCTTCTCCTTCTTAGATCCGGCCACCAAAGCTATCTCCACCATGAGAAGGTTTCGGCCACACAAAGGAGAGGAGAGGAAAGAAAGGGTCGGCCACACCCAAGGAGAAAAGAGAGGAAAAATAGAATAGAGTCGTTCACCTTGAAGCCTCCTCTACCCCCTCTTTTATAATCCTTGGTCTTGGCAAATAAGGAAAATTTAATAAAAACTTCCTTAATTCTTTTGCCATTGAAAAGGAAAATTTATTTAATTAAAATAATTTTCTCTTTTCAAATTATAATGGCCGGCCACTCTTCTCCCCAAAACAAGGAGAGTTTTAATTAAAACAAAAATTAAAACTTCCTAATTTGTTTCTACAAATTTATAAAAATTTCTCCAATAATTTTAATCCCTTCATGATTGGTTCATAAAAATAAATTTTATAAATTAAAATCTTTCTTTTAAACATGTGGATAATTTTCAAAAAGAAAAGTTATCTCTAAAAATTAAAATCTCCTTTCAATCTACAAATAAGGAAAGATATTAAATCTTTTCTTAATATTTTGTAGAAACTAATAAAAGAGAATTTTTAATTTTTAAACTTTCTTTTAAATCATGAATATAATTTAAAAGGAAAGATTTTACCAAAATTAAAATCAACCTTTTAATCTACAAATAAGGAAAGAGATTTTAACTCTTCTCTTAATCTTTTGTAGAATCTTATAAAAGGAAGGATTTAAATTTTTAAACTCTCTTTTAAATTATATTATCCACATAAGAAAAATTTTAAAATTTAAAATTCCTTTTTATTTAATAGGGCCGGCCACATGAATTCACCCATGAACATACCCATGGCCGGCCCTAGCTTGGTCTCCAAGCTAGCTTGGCCGGCCCCTATAGGATGGGTAAGAAGGTGGGTATAGGTGGGTATAGTACTCTATAATTAAGAGGCTACGATAGGGACCGAGAGGAGGAATTGGTTTTGGTTTCCCGATAAAATTAAGCATCCCGTGCTCGCCCCGAACACACAACTTAATTTTATCAATAATAATTCATTCCACTAGAGAACTATTATTGAACTACCGCACCAATCCCAAATTACATTTTGGGCTCCTTCTTATCATGAGTGTGTTAGTCTCCCTGTGTTTAAGATAACAAATGCCCACTAATTAAGTAAGTTACTGACAACTCGCTTAATTAATATCTAGCTCCAAGAGTAGTACCACTCAACTTCATCGTCATGTCGGACTAAGTCCACCGGGTTTAACATGACAATCCTTATGAGCTCCTCTTGGGGACATTCTCAACCTAGATCACTAGGACACAGTTTCCTTCTATAATCAACAACACACACTATAAGTGATATCATTTCCCAACTTATCGGGCTTATTGATTTATCGAACTAAATCTCACCCATTGATAAATTAAAGAAATAAATATCAAATATATGTGTTTGTTATTATATTAGGATTAAGAGCACACGCTTCCATAATAACTGAGGTCTTTGTTCCTTTATTAAGTCAGTATAAAAGGAACGACCTCAAATGGTCCTACTCAATACACTTTAAGTGTACTAGTGTAATTATATAGTTAAGATAAACTAATACCTAATTACACTACGACCTTCCAATGGTTTGTTCCTTTCCATCTTGGTCGTGAGCTACTGTTTATAATTTATAAGGTACTGATAACATGATCTTCTGTGTGTGACACCACACACCATGTTATCTACAATATAAATTAATTGAACAACTACATTTACCATAAATGTAGTCATTTGACCAATGTGATTCTTATTTCTAGATAAATGTTTATACCAAAAGCTAGGCTTTTAGTATACACTCTAACACCTATCACCTATCAAGAAGTTGTGATAAGACTAGATTCCGAGAAATGGCTAGAGGCCATGAGATCCGAAATGGAATCTATGTACAACAACCAAGTATGGACTTTGGTTGATCCACCTGAAGGGGTAAAACCCATAGGGTGTAAGTGGGTCTTTAAGAGAAAGACTGACATGGATGGACTTATCTATAAGGGTCGCTTTGTAGCTAAAGGTTTCAAGCAGATTCATGGTATTGACTATGATGAAACCTTTTCTCCAATAGCGATGTTTAAGTCCATTCGGATCATGCTTGCTATTGCAGCTTACCATGATTACGAGATCTGGAAGATGGATGTCAAAACCACGTTTCTGAATGGAAACCTACTCGAGGATGTGTACATGACACAACCTGAGAGTTTTGTAGATCCAAAGCATACTAGCAGAGTATGCAAGCTGCATAGGTCCATTTATGGACTAAAGCAAGCTTCTCGGAGCTAGAATCTTCGATTCGATGATACAATCAAACAGTTTGGTTTCATCAAGAACGAAGATGAACTTTGTGTCTACAAGAAGGTTGTAGGGGACATAGTTGTCTTCCTCATATTGTATGTGGATGACATACTACTCATTGGGAAAGACATCCCTTTGCTACAGTCTGTCAAGACTTGGCTAGGGACATGTTTCTCAATGAAGGACTTAGGTGAGGTATCCCGTATTCTAGGGATACAGATCTATAGAGATAGATCTAAGAGATTGCTTGGCCTAAGTCAGAGTACATACATTGACAAGGTACTCCTTCGGTTTGCCATGCAGAACTCCAAGAAGGGGTTTCTGCCAATGTCACATGGCGTGAGTCTTTCGAAGACTCAAGGTCCCTCTTCTAGAGAGGAGAGAGACCGCATGGATCAGATCCCTTATGCCTCAGCCATAGGATCTATCATGTACGCCATGCTATGTACTCGACCTGATGTCTCGTATGCTTTGAGTATGACGAGAAGATACCAGTCAGATCCAGGTGAAAGTCACTGGATAGCGGTCATGAATATTCTTAAGTACTTAAGAAGGACTAAAGAATATTTCTCGATATATGGAGGCAATGATGAGCTAGCTGTAAAGGGTTACAGTGATGCTAGCTTCCAGACCGACCAGGATGATTATCGATCGCAGTCAGGGTTCGTATTTTGCATTAATGGTGGTGCTGTGAGCTGGAAGAGTTCGAAGTAGGACACAGTAGCTGATTCTACAACAGAGGCCGAGTACATTGCTGCATCAGAGGCAGCAAAAGAGGCAGTTTGGATCCGCAAGTTCATCACTGAACTTGGGGTGGTTCCTAGCATTGCTGACCCCATTGAGCTCTATTGTGACAACAATGGAGCTATAGCACAGGCGAAGGAACCTCGCTCACACCAGCGGACCAAACACATACTATGACGCTTCCATCTCATTCGAGAGATTATCGAGAGAGGAGATGTGAAGATATGCAGAGTACCTACAAGCTAACATTACAGATCCCTAGACCAAGGCTTTGGCACAGAGGAAGCATGATGGTCACACTAGGTCATTGGGGCTTAGAGCCTACACTGATTGGCACTAGTGCTAGTGGGAGATTGTTAGTTAGAGCCCTAGAGCCAATCATTTGATGATTATATTATGGACTTGTTGTATCATATTCTTATATAAATAAAGATATTTGTTTTGGTTATTATACTTACTTGTATTGCCAAATAAACTAAGTATAATAGCGTCCTTGAGTAGAAGGTTCTCACCTATATCAATCGGTTAGTTGAACAGATAGTGAGATGATATAGGGAACACTACTGTTAATCATTCCTAGTTGAGTATTAACATTCAGGGACAATGTTAATGCAATAAGACTAGCATGTAGGTCAACTCGATGACTTGATCTCACAAGTCATGAATATAGAGATATCAAGTTGACACATGGGTATGCATTGTAGAATGTATATTGAATGACTCGCAATGAGAAAGTATCATGGATCGTTATATGAGTATCATATACTTTCTCATGTGGCTATTAGTATGACTACTAGTCCTTAGACCTGAAGTCACCATGGATCCCTACATAAGGAGTTATGTACTTTAGTTTCGTCAAACGTCACCCGTAACTGGGTGGACTATAAAGGTGATTACTGGGTATGTAACAAATTATGCGGAGGGATGTGAGTGGTGTAGATGGGATCTATCCCTCCTATATAACGGGAGTGACATCGATATTCTTGATAGAATGAGAGCACGAAGTGCATGGCCATGCCCAAATGAGTCAATATGAGATATTGAGCTCATTTGATTGAATGAGTCTACTTGGAGTTCAAGATTTAGATTGGTCAGAGGATGACACGGTCTATACCTCACATTGATCAATCTAGATGTCTAGGATAGAAGGACACTTGTCATATATTGTGAGGAGTCACAATTAGTAGTCACAAGGTGATGTTGGATCTCAACATTCTTGTAACTTAGGTAGTAATGATGTATTGCTAGATACCGCTCATTACTTATGCTTCTAAATGAGTTTAGGGGCATTACCAACGTTACAAGAACCTATTGGGTCACACACAAAGAACAAGTGGATGGAGATTAGGTTCATATGATGATCAAGAGGATTAGATTCATGTGATGAATCAAATTGGATTAAGAGTAATCCTAATTGGGCTAATTGAGTTGGACTCAAGTTGATTCATGTGTTCAATGAGTCTAATTTAGATTATGACTCATTGAATCAATTTAATTAAATGAATTAGATTCATTATATTAAATTGGCTTGAATTAAATGGTTGGATTAGATCAACCATGAAAGAGATTAAGTCAAGTTTGACTTGACTTGAGAGGAAGAGGAAGAGTCAAGTTTGACTTGACTTTATGCCACATCATTTGTGACTTGGCATTAGGAGAACTAATGATGATGTGCCACATCATCACATGTGCCACCTCATGAAGGTTACAACTATTCTCTTTAATGGCCTCCACATTAATTGTGATTAATATGAAGGGGTTTACACCACTTGTAGTGGCCGGCCACTTGATGGAAAAAAGAGAAGTTTTTCTTTTGGTGAGTAACTCTCATTCAAGTCATCTTCCTCCTCCTAAACTCTCTTCTTGCTCCTTCTCTTCTCTTGGTCGTGGGTTTCAAGCAAGGGAGAAGAAAGGAGAGTGAATCTAATCCAAGAAGAAAGGTTAGTGAAAGTCACATAGAGATTTTAGAGGAGTGTGTTCTCTTCTTTTCCTTTCTTCTTCTTCCAATCCCATCCGAGAGAATCAAGAAGTGCTAGCACACTTGTGGTGTTCTCTTCTCCATCCTTGTGTGTTAGAGAACACATTTTGTTCGTGTGGATACTTCTAGAGAGTTGTCTACTTTGACAACTAGAGATCTGGCATCTCCTTGGACAAGTGGGACTCACGAAGGGCACGCATCGAAGGTATAAGATTTTCTCCATGTAGATCTAAGTGTAGATCTAGGTAAACTCGTACTCGTAGTTTTTTAAAAATTTTTCTTTGCACGGATCCGTTGGCTAGGGAGTTTCGGGGTTTCCGCGACGCGAAAAAGCGGTTTTCGCGGCCTGAAAAATCCAACGCTATGATATGTTTTATGTTATGTTCTCACATGCTATGATATGGTTATGTTATGTTTTCACATGCTCTGATATGTTTTATGTGTACGTATGATTTATGATTTTATGAGTAGGAAAGGAACTTACTAAGCCTTAGGGCTTATAGTTTTTATGTTTCCTTGTGCTGCAGAGAAAGGCAAGGAATGAATGAACTTAGGGGAGCAACAGGAAAGGCAGGGAGTGTGTGTGGAAGTGGCATGGTGGATAGATCTAATTTAGTTTTAAAACTTTATTTGGTTGAATTGTGCATGTGAGCTAAGTTTGGACCTTATGTTTATGATGATAACTTGAACTAGTATGTTATGCATTTATGATGTCTTATTTCATGTCAGTAGTTTTATAAGATCATGATTCATGTTCAAGTAGAAAATATAGATTAAGTTATGCATGAATATTAGTATGATTTATGGTTCACATGCCACGTTTAAAGAAAAAGATGCATATGATAAAATAGAAAGAAATTTTAATAATATCTTCCGCCGCCATGAGATCATATGCACATGTATTTAGGTAGGTGTAAGTAACCCCGTCCCTTAGGGTAGCCTTAGCACCCCGGAAGGGGCGGACGTTACAGTTTGGTATCAGAGCCAGGTCTACCTTCCACTACACACACATCAAGCCTACATCCTGCCGCTCCAAGTAAGAATTTTTATGCTTAAATTTTTATGATGCTTATGCTTAAATCTATTCTTTCATAATGCTTTGATAGTATGCATGTCTACTCCATTTTTATTATTATTTGATAAGTTACAGTTTTAGTTTAAGTATGCATGATGGTAGATTAGGAATAATAATAACTTATGCTAGGCTTGTTATTATTCATGAAGATAAGCATGGCTAGAAGACGCAATACTAGGGCCGACGAGACAGTACCTCCACCCAATCTGATGCATGTAGTCACTGAACTTCAGCGACAGGTCACAGAACAGCAACAAATAATAAATACTCTGATGAATCAGCAAGGGAATCCTCCTACCCCACCGGGAAATCATAATACGATGCCCGTCATACCTGCAGCTGCACCAGTGCCACCGGCACCTGCACCACCGGTAGGCCCAGCTCAAGTGGTTCGTCAGGAAGCATATCTAATTCAGTGGCAAAGATTGAAACCGGAGGCTTTCTCTGGCAACTGTGAACCATGGGATGCTCAAGTCTGGTTGAAGACGGTAGAAAGCATCATGGAACTATTGGATTGGCCTGAGCACGAGAAGGTCAAGTGCGCATCATTCTGTCTTACGGGCGACGCCAGAATGTGGTGGGACCGAGTCAAAGCAAAAAGACAAATAAATTAAATGAGATGGACAGACTTTGAGACGGATTTTTTCGAAGAATTCTTCCATATGAGGGTGACAAACAAGCACTATGACGAGTTCACCGAGTTCTGACAAGGCGATCTGTCGGTTAATGAAGCTGTTAAGAAATTCAACCATTTAGCGCGCTTATGTCCAGAATTGGTTAGCACTGAAAGAGAAAGGGTCAGACTTATGCTGAAGATGCTCAGACCTGAGATAGCTCTGAATGTGGCCGGCGGAGTTAATAGACCGCAGACCACCGAAGAATTAATCAGCAGTGCCCTGATCACCGAACACTATCAGAAGGCGATGAACGAAGGCAAGAGTCAAACTCAGCCGGGAGGACAGAAATCTCAGAGCACCAGAACCAACTGGAAAGGAAATCACAGTGGCAAGAGGAAGCAATGGAATGACTCCAAGGGTGGTCCAGCAAGCAAGCAACTCATGTTTCCTCAGTGTACCACCTGCGGGTAGAAGCACCCGGGAATATGCCGTATAGGCACAAATAGGTGCTACAACTGTGGAATGGAAGGACATATGGCTCGGAACTGTCCTACTCAGATTCAGACACCTCCTCCACAGCATGTCCAAAACAGAGGTGTTCCCCCACAGCTACACCTGATGCAAGCTGCATTAGAAGGCCCTCAGATAAGTCAAGGGAGATTGGAAGCTCCGCCAGTGACGACGAATGCCAGAATTTTCTCTCTCACCAAGGAAGACGTGGCAAATACTTCTACGGTTGTCACAGGTCAGATATTTATTTTCAGTCAGCATGCTACTGTACTATTTGACACTGGGGCAACGCACTCGTTTGTCTCTACACCTTTCACAAGAAAGATAGACATACCACCTCATGCCTTAGATTGCAAGTTCTTAACGACTTTACCTTCAGGAGAAGTGATGTCATCCACTCATATGCTGTGAGCCGCACCCATCAGAATCACAGACAGAGAACTCTACTGTGACTTGATAGTGCTCGACATGCAGGATTATGACATTATATTGGGCATGGACTTCTTGAGTAAGTACGGTGCTTCAATAGAGTGCCGTAAGAGAAAAGTGGTTTTCCGACCTGAAGCAGAACCGACTTTTGAATTTATTGGGAGGCCAAGGGAAAGTGTGTGCTACGGGATAGAAAATATATCCGGACAACTCTCTACCCTGACTATAGCACTGACACTGTTCGATGATATGTTAGAGAAGCAAAACTGTGACCCAAGCATCCAAAGAATCAAGCAAGAAGTCTTAGAGGAAAAGAATGATGGGTTCTGTATCGCTGACAATGGAATATTATACCTTAAGGATCGCTTATGTATTCCCGACAACCCAGAGTTGCGGAAAAAGATATTGGAAGAAGCTCATGCAACACCCTATGCGATGCATCCCGGATCCACCAAGATGTACCAGGACCTAAAAAGAAATTCTGGTGGCTCGGTATGAAAAGGGACGTGACTCAGTATGTCAGCACCTGTCTGACCTGCCAGAGAGTTAAAGCAGAACACCAGAGACCTAGAGGTATACTGCAGCCAATTCAGATTCCAGAGTGGAAATGGGAGGATATTTCTATGGACTTCATCGCGGGACTACCTAAAATGACAAACGGCTACAACGCCATATGGGTAATCATGGATAGATTAACAAAATCTGCCCACTTCCTGGTAATCAAGATGACCTATTCGATTGAACAACTAGTTCAATTATATGTCAAGGAGATTATTAGACTACATGGGATTCCTAAGACCATCATCTCTGACAGAGATGGTCATTTTGTTTCTCATTTTTGGGAATGTGTTCAGAAGGCCCTTGGTACGAAGTTGTTGTTCAGTACTGCCTTCCACCCTCAGACCGACGGACAAACAGAAAGGGTGAACCAAGTGTTAGAAGATATGTTACGAGATTGCGCCCTGGATTTCAAAGGGAGCTGGTGCCGATATTTATGCTTAGCGGAATTCACCTACAACAATAGCTATCAAGCTACCATTGGTATGGCGCCGTACGAAGCTTTGTACGGGAGAAAATGCAGATCTCCTATATGCTGGTATGAAGGTGGTGAAAAGAAGGAGATGGGATTCCGAACAAATTTTATCGACAACACCACTCGTGCAATACAGAACATCCGCCAAAGAATAGAGACGACCCAAAGTCGGCAAAAGAGCTATGCAGATAAACGGCGTAGACCATTGGAATTCAGTGTCGGAGATTCAGTATTCCTCAAAGTAGCTCCTATGAAAGGAGTGATGAGGTTTGGAAAGAAGGGAAAACTAAGTCCGCGCTATGTGGGACCATATCAGATCCTGAAAAGAGTCGGCAAGGTGGCTTACGAACTAGAGCTACCACCAGAGATGTCGGCCATCCACAATGTGTTCCATGTCTCGATGCTCAAGAAGTGCATTCCTAGCACAGACCAGGTGATCGAACCACAGACAATGCAAGTTCAAGAGGACTTGAGTTACGAAAATCTACCCGTGCAAATATTGGATCGAGTGTCAAAAGATTAAGGAACAAAGAGGTGGCACTAGTAAAGGTCTTGTGGCAAATCAATGATTCGAAGAGGCAACTTGGGAACGTGAAGATGATATGAAACGAAAATACTCTGAGTTGTTCTAAGTTCGAGGACGAACTTTTATGAGGTATGAGGGACTGTAACACCCATAGGGTTCCTAGCAATTTCATATATTTTTGCCATGGTTAAAATATAGGCCTTATGTGAATATTAGAAAAAATAAAATAAAATAGAATTAAAAGAGGCAAGATGAAGGCGTGAACCTTGAACCTCTTACTAGATACATGTATGTGATAACCAATAGACCATGAGGAGATATTGTTAGAAAGAGAAGGGACAATATAGTTAAGAGTAAGAAAAGGTTTCTCTTATTTAGAAGGAGAAGTTGGAGTTGCCTTCTTCCTCTCAAATGAAAAGATGATTCTTGCTTTCTCTTTTCATTAAGGGATGAGTTAAAGAAAAGAGAAGGAAAACCCCATTTTCCCTTCTTCTTTTCAATTGGAATAAAAAGAGAAAATGAAGGAAAATCTTCATTTTGCTCTCTTCTTCCTCCTCCCTCCTCCTCTCCACCGAAACCCCTCTCCTCTCCCTCACCATTGCCGAACCAAGCAAGAAGCAAGCTCTCTAGGAAAAGCTTCACAACCAAGGACTTCTTCTTCTAGGAAATTAAGCGAGAGGATGTGAGTATCCCCTCACTGCAGTACAAGTAGTTATCGATTTGTTTCGTATGAAAACATTTTTTTTGAAACCTTAGAGATTTCCTTGTAAGTTTTGGCCAAGATAGATTGGTGGTCACTTAGGATTAACAAGTTTACAAGTTATGCTTTATGTTCTACAAAAAAAAAAAAAAAGAATCTAGAACCTCACCATGAAGTTTCGGCCAAGACAAAAAGAGAAGGTCTAGAGCAAAGTTTCTTTTGGTAACATGCTTGCCTATGCTCTTATATGATGTAGGATCTTTCATATGTTGTTAGTTTATGTTTTAAGGCTTTATATGTTATTCAAAGATTAGGAACCCTAACCTAATGTTTCGGCCAAGATGAATCATAGGGTTTAGGGCAAAGTTTTGAAAACAAAACATATTTGTTATGTTCCTTCATGATGTATGTTTTTCATAGGTTTATAGCTTAGGTTTTTTTTTTCATGCTCCATGTTGGATAAAATTTGGAGAAACCTATCTTCAAGTCTCGGCCAAGAATAGAAATGAAGTTTAGAACAAGGTTTCTTTTATGATAACATGCTTTAATGAATGAACTCTTATGTGATGATAGTTTAAGTTTTATGCTTCATGTTGTATAAAAAATATATATATATATGAAAACCCTAGTAGAAGTTTCGGCCAAGATAAGATATGAAGCTTAGGGACAAGATTTAAAACCTAATCTTGCTTGTTTATGCTTATTCATGAGGTATGATATCTTGTATGTGGTTAGGTGAAGTCTTTATATTACATGTTTCACTAGAAGAATTGGAACCCCACTTGTAAGTTTCGGCCAAGATGGAATGTAGAGCTTAGAGCTAAGTTTTCAAACCTAATTATGCTTAGTTTTGTTTCTACATGATGTATGATCTTTTGTATGAGGTTAGATAAGTTTTTCATGCTACAATGTTGAACAAATGAACCTTAGAATTTCACCCTAGGGTTTGGCCAAGTAAGTATAGGAGGCTTAGAGCAAGGTCTTGAAATCTAACCATGTTTGTTTTTGCTTCCCTATGATGTATGATTATTTATTGTTAGTTTAAGTTTCATGTTTTTTTTATGGTAGTTAAGGTTTAAAAACCCTAACCTTAGGGTTCGGCCAAGATTGGAAAAAGGGGTTTAGGGAAAAGTTTTTGAACCTAACTATGCATGCTTATGTTTCCTCATGTTGTATGATTTTTGATATATGGTTAGTTTAAGTTTCATGCTTCATGATATGATAAGATATGTTATGCTTCATGATATGAGATGATATGCTATGTTTCATGGAATGATATAGGGTATATTTCATGATATGATATATGCTATGCTTCATGATATGATATGCTATGCTTCATGATATGATATATGCTAAGTTTCATGAGATGATATGCTATGCTTCATGACATGATAAATGCTATGTTTCATGTAACATGCTATGATAAGAACATGTTATGGAAAGGCTTATGTAAGAAGAAAAGCCTAAGATATTCTTCCCTTAAGTTGGGATCAAGAGCACTCATCATGATACGACAAAGAGATGCTTCCCTTAAGTTGGGATCAAGATGTAATGCCCGCCTTTCCAGGTAGCACTAAGGCTACCCCGGAGGGACGGACGTCACTGAAATATAGACATCAATTATACTAATGCATATGGATTCATGGCAGCGGAAGAACTTATTTAAAAAATTTTCTTTTATCATATGCATTTAGTTTACTTATCATGGCATGTGAATCAAAGCATACTGAACATTATCATCATATCATCATTATTCTAACATGAGTAAAATATCATAAGTGTATGAAATACTAGCTGAAATCATCAGCATAAGCATAGGTCCAACATTGTTCACATGCATAACTTAGATAATTCAAAGAAACTTAAATAGATCTATCCACCAGCACTTCCAGACACATCTTCCTTGCCTTTCCTGCTCTGCTCCCCTTAAACAATCCATTCCTTGCCTTTATCTGCAGTACAAGGAAAACGTGTAGCTATAAGACAAAGGCTTAGTGAGATCCTTGCCTACCCATAAATCCGAAAAACACATAACATAACATAACATGTAGAAAACATAGCATAGCATAACATAGCATGGAGAGTCATAATATAGAACATATCTTATCATGTAAAAACCATAACAACTCATAGCATAACATGAGGGAAAGCAGAACATAATATATCATATCACATAAGGAGCATAACATATCAAAGTCTATCATGTGAGTGTATATCATGATTCATATCACATTCTATAAGCACATATCATGAAGCCTATCATATCATGTAAACATGTATCATAACTCATACCTGTTCATAAGGGTGCATAAACATAATTTCATAAATATGTGCATGTAGATGCAATATGTCTATTTTTAAAACATGTATCATGGAATGCACATATGCATCATGCTTCTTTCAAAACATATAGTATACATACTTGAATATCATATCATCATCATCATGAGAAGGGCCCTGGCTTGTACCACATGTAAACATAAATGCGCGCAATCCCTAGGACAGGGTAGCTAGCCCCGAACCTACTAGGGATCTAGGTCCGTTCATAGTCCGTCGACCTAGGGGCGTACTGAGGAGCCCATCCCTTAACGAGGTCTGTTCATAGTCCGTCGACCCCGGGGCGCTTATGGAGCCCACCCTTGGTACAAGCCATACAAAGTAAAATATCATGCATATCATATCTCATCGTATCATACATGTCATAATTCTTGTCATATCATTAAGAGAGCTCTTGATCCCAACTTAAGGGAAGCATCTCTTTACCATAGCATGAAGAGTGCTCTTGATCCCAACTTAAGGGAAGCAACTCTTTTCCATAACATGAAGAGTGCTCTTGGTCCCAGCTTAAGGGAAGCAACTCTTTAGGCTTTTCTTCTTACATAAGTCGTTCATACATGCATTATGAAACATAACATGTTCTTATCATAACATAAAGCATAACATGTCATTTTCATATCATCAAACATGGCATATCATCTCATGAACTTAGCATACATATCATGAACATGGCATATCATATCATGAGTCTAGCATATCATATCATTAACATGGCATATCATGTCATATCATAAACATGGCACATCTTATCATAAGACATAGAAATGCAACATATCATAAAGCATGAAAGCTTACTCCACTTATATATCAAAGACTACATATCATGAAAATACCTAAGCATGCTTGGTTAGGTTTAAACTCTTTCCTAACCCAATTTATCCATCTTGGCCGAACCATATCAGTAGGTTTCATCCTCATTTCATTCCATATTAAGCATAGAACTTACCCACATAACATGTAAAACTTAATCTAAGCACATACAAGGTAATATACTTCATGAATAAGCATGTTTGAGTTCAAAACTCTAACCTTAACCCATTTATCTCAATTTGGAAAAAACATATCAGTAGGGTTCTTATATCATTTGGTTCCATATGAAGCATAAAACTTATCCACATAGCATGTAAACTTAATCTAAGCACATACAAGACAATATACTTCATGATTAAGCATGTTTGAGTTCAAAACTCTAACCTTAACCCATTTATCTCAATTTGGACAAAACATATCAGTAGGGTTCTTATATCATTTGGTTCCATATGAAGCATAAAACTTATCCACATAGCATGTAAACTTGATCTAAGCACATACAAGGCATTGTACTTCATGAATAAGCATGTTTGAGTTCAAAACTCTAACTCTAACCCATTTATTTCAATTTGGCCGAAACATATCAGTAGGATTTCATATCATTCTACTCCATAAGAAGCATAAGACTTTAACATGTAACATGCACATTTAATCTAAGTTCCTATAGAGCATAGTACAAGTACCTACAAGGAACCATCCTTCATGAATAAGCCTATTTGAGTTCAAAACTCTAACCCTAACCCTTTTATTTTCATTTGGCTGAAACATATCATTAGGGTTTCATGTCTTTTTATCCCTTAGGAAGCATAAAACTTAAACATGTAGCATGCACATTTAATCTAAGTACCTATAGAATATTGTACAAGTACTTACAAGGAACCATACTTCATGAATAAGCCTATTTGAATTCAAAACTCTAACCCTAACCCTTTTATTTTCATTTGGCCGAATCATATCAGTAGAGTTCCATATCATTTTATTCCATAAGAAGCATAAAACTTAAACTTATAACAAGCCCATTTAATCTAAGTGCCTACAAGGTATTGTACTTCATGTTCTAAGCATATTTGAGTTCAAAAAATTAAACCCTAACCCATTTATTCAATTTGGCCAACCATATCAGTAGGGTTTACTACCATTTCATTCCATATGAAGCATAAAAACCTTAGTTATAAACATGTAAAAATTCATACATCACAAAGAGGTGTTTCTAACTAAAATTCTTGACCTAAAGCCTTATAATCAATTTGGCCGAACCATATAGATAGGTTTCTCTTTTTTTTTTTCTTCACAACATGAAGAATGAAGACTAAACTAACAACATATGAAATTCATATATCATAGAGTAGAAATTTAAGCATGTGATCAAGGAAAAACTTGTTCTAGATCCTTTCTTCCATCCTTGGCCGAATCATGCAACAAGTTCTAAATTTCTTTTTTTTTTTTTATAACATGAAGCATCTCTTATCACTTGTTAACCCTAAGTGACTACCTATTCTTTATCTTGACCATCTTCTTTCAAGAAAAGTTTTAGAGTTTCGAAAGAGAAAAACATTCTAAAAACCGAAGCTACTTGTACTGCAGTGAGGGGATACTCACATCCTTGCGCTTGTTTTCCTTAGAGATTTAACCTTTTGTTGTGGATCCTTCCTAGAGAGGGGAAGCTTCCTTGCTCCTTGGTCTCGGCAAGAAGAAGAAATGGGTGAAGAAGGGGCACGGTGAAGGAGGAAGGAGTAAGAGAGTGAATGAGAAAAATGCCAACTCATTTTAATTTCTTCCTTTTATTCATCATGAGAGGAGGAAGGAAAAATATATTTTTCTTCCTCCTTTCTTTTACTCTCTTCATAATTAAGAAAAGTCTAGATACATCCCTTCTTGGTGAGTAAGAAAGGAATATTCTAGAGCATCTCTTCATTAGAGAGGGAGAAGACAACTCTCACTTCTCCTTCTAAGAGAAGAGCCTTTTCTTCTTACATTTAATTATGGTTTCCCTCTCTTTCCCAACAATAATTTCTCTTGGTCTAGTGGTTATCTTATTCAGGTATCTAATGAGAGATCTAGAGTTCAAGTCCTAGACCTTATGTATTTTTATTTCTATTTTATTTATTTAAGTGTTTGGCTAGGAGCAAAAAAATTCAACTAAAGCATATATATTTTTCTTTATTCTTTATTCATGATAGAATATTCTAGAATTTTGCTAAGGACCCTATGGGTGTTACACAAGAACTCTCTTCATGATATGACATGTATGATAAGACAAGAACATGATATGTATGATGACATGATAAGAAACATAATACATGATATGTATGACATGCTATTTTACTTTTTGTATGGCTTGTACCAAGGGTGAGCTCCATAAGCGCCCCGAGGTTGATGGTCTATGAAACGGGCCTCGTAAAAAGGGATGGGCTCCTTAGTACGCCCCTAGGTCGACGGACTATGAACGGACCTAGATCCCTAGTAGGTTCGGGGTTGGCTATCCTGTCCTAGGGATTGCGCGTATTTATGTATGTATGTGGTACAAGCCGGGCCCTTATGTTGATATTATGTTCAAGTATGTATATGATATGTTAAAAAAAAAAACATGTTGCATATGTTCATTTCATTATGCATGTTTTCAAAGGAACATCTTGCATCTACATGTACATGTTATATGATTCTCTTCACACTTATTAAAGATACTTTTGAAATCATGTTTATGACGCTTGGATGATCATGTTATTAGTTCATGTTATGTACTCACATGTTATGATATGTTTCATGTTATCTCCTCACATGCTATGATATGTTTCATGATATGTTCTCACATGCTATGATATGTTTTATGTTATGTCCTCACATGCTATGATATAGTTATGTTATGTTTTCACATGCTATGATATGTTTTATGTGTACGTATGATTTATGGTTTTATGAGTAGGAAAGGAACTTACTAAGCCTTAGGGCTTATAGTTTTTATGTTTCCTTGTACTGCAGAGAAAGGCAAGGAATGGATGAACTAAGGGGAGCAGCAGGAAAGGCAAGGAGTGTGTGTCGAAGTGGCATGGTGGATAGATCTTATTTAGTTTTAAAACTTTATTTGGTTGAATTGTGCATATGAGCTAAGTTTGGACCTTATGTTTATGATGATAACTTGAACTAGTATGTTATGCATTTATGATGTCTTATTTCATGTCAGTAGATTTATAAGATCATGATTCATGTTCAAGTAGCAAATATAGATTAAGTTATGCATGAATATTAGTATGATTTATGGTTCACATGCCACGTTTAAAGAAAAAGATGCATATGATAAAATATAAATAAAATTTTAATAAATATCTTCCGCTGCCATGAGATCATATGCACATGTATGTTAGGTAGGTGTAAGTAACCCCGTCCCTTAGGGTAGCCTTAACTCCCCGGAAGGGGCAGGCGTTACATCTAGAACATTCCTTTATCATAGCCCATAATCTTGTTTGTTGATCTTTCATTTCTATGTTACTTTTCATTAGTTACATTTAGCTTTTGGAAACCAATTGATTAGTTGTTTAGCTAACTCGTGTTGAAACATTTCTAGTGCTTATTCAAGTCCCTGTGGATACGATAATCTTTTATATTACTTGCGACATTTCCGTACACTTGCGGAGGTCAACAATTAGAAAAATTAACTCACTTTAATGCTTATTTGCATATTTTTTCTAACTTTAATCTAGGTTATCATTACATCAAAAAGGAGGAGATTATTGATGCAAGTTATACTGATAATCAGGTTTTGATTTATGACAGATTGATTAAAGTTAGATGTATTATTTGTCTAACCTTTTTACCAAATGTGCAGGACTTGATGGGTCTAGAGGACTGAAACACCAGGCTGAAGTCCAACCAGGTTGATATATGGAATAAAGTTTAGATTGGTTGAGATCTGGCAGAAGGAAGTCCAGATTAGTTGAGATATAGCAAGAGGATGTCTAGTTGAATTGACAACTAGCTGAAGTCCAGATTGGTTGAAATTTGGCAGGAAGTCCTAGTGGGTCAAGGGACCTGATATCAAGGAAGCCTACAAATGATAAGTGAGGTAAGTCATTGAAGGAGAGAGATCGAGTGAAGATGAGTCCTAGTGGAACTATAGGCGTGTTCCAGCTTGGAGATATTTGAGAAGTCTAAGCTGAGACCATGATTAGACCCTAGTCTCGGATAGATAGGATCTAAGTTATAATTTAATCATATTTTTAATATGCTAACTCTATTTTATAGGGTAAATTTTATGCTTGGACTAACTTTTTGTTGCAAGAAAGAGAAAGGAAAAAAGTGGTTTGGGCGCCCAAAAGTTCTCTGAGCGTTCGAAGTTTGGGCGCCTGGAGTTGGTCCTAGTGCTTAGGAAAGGATCGACGAGGAGAGCCCTGGGCAGGTGCTTGGCCATGCACCCAGGTGGTTTAGGCACCCAGAGTTGCTCCAGGTGCTTGAACTAGTGAAAATTCATCCAGAAGCTGAGTTTGAGCACGAGGAGTGGCTGACCCATGTCAGTGGTCTAGGCTCCCGGAGGGAGTCTATGTAACGCCCCGCCCCTCCTGCTAAGGCGACGGGGGTTACTCGGACACATACATACTTACTTAACACAGCGGAAGTCTTACTTAAAGAAATTAAAAGCTTTTACTTTAAAATCACTATAGACATATAAAACCACATAGCATACTTATCATGATTTTTGAGTCATAATACCCAAACACATAATTATGGTCATGGAGTCAAAATGAAATAACATAAACATGGCATATTTCTTTATTAACAAAAGCAGGTCTTTCCCTTTAGCCAAGCCACTACCACACACATCCTTCTAGCCCCTCCTGCTGCTCCCCTAGTACATCCATTCCTTGCCTTTATCTGTGGTACAAGAAAGTAAGCTGTGAGCACTCATGGCTTAGTAAGTTCCTTTCCTACTCACAAAAACTGTATAGCATATCAAAATCACAAGTCCAAAATGCATGGAAACAATTTATCATATCAAGCAGCATATCATGGCATATCATAACATAATCATCATAACGTATCATAGCATATTCTAACATTAACATCAAATGAATCCTGACATAGCATAACATCATCATAAATATCATGGCATAATCATAAAGTATATGCAAGGTGAATTCCTAAACATGCATCATGAAACATATGCAACATGTCTTTTGAAAACTTATAATATACATACTTAAACAAAATCTCAACATGATTAGGGCCCCGGCTTGTACCACATACATAAATGCGCGCGTCCTATGTAGGTCCAAGGTAGCAAGTCTTGAACCCTACAAGACATACATACTAGGCCCATTTCTTAGTCCATCGACCTAGGGGCACTTAGGAGCCCATCCCTAACGAGGCCCGTTTCTTAGTCCATCGACCCCGGGGCGCTTATGGAGCCCACCCTTGGTACAAGCCATACATAAAGTAAAGTAGCATGTCATACATATCATAATTCTTATCATTTTATGCATAACATATTTCTTAACATATCATAAAACATGCATATTTGGACACACAGCACATGCATGGATCATAAGCATACATAATGAACATGTCATTTATCATATCATAAGGCATGCATATTTGGGCACACAGCACATGCATGGATCATAAATGTACATAATGGACATGTCATTTATCATATCATAAAGCATGTATAATTGGGCACATAGCACATGCATGGATCATAAACGTACATAATGAACATATCCCTCATCATAGAAAGACATAATCATACATGGAATCATTTAAATAACATCTCTTAATTCATAACATAGCATGTGAGGCACATCTAGGTCACTAAACCTCTTATGGACGAAAGTCAAGAGTACGGACATGAACTCTAGACAACATACAAACATAAGAATCTCATGCTAACTTCACATCCTATCATAAGAAAGATCATAAGCATGTTAACCTAAATTTTTAAGCCCTCCTAGGTTTCTAATTCTTTCATGGCCGAAACCTTCATGAAGAGCAATCAAGTTCTAAACAACATGTAAACATGAAAACCCTAACTCATATCACATCATATTTCATAAGGAACAACTTGAGCATGTTTAATTTGGGTTCTAAGTTCCATAAGCTTCTATCCTTATCATGGTCGAACCCTAGCAAGCCTTATTCTAGGTTACATGTACCATGAAGGTGTTGAACCTTAAGCCAATATCCTACACATTTCATGAGGAACATCATAAAGCACATTTGGTTCAAGTTCCAAACTTCCTAAACCCATTAACCCAAGGTGGCCGAAACATATTAAGCATGGAAACTAGATTTCTAGTGGCATAAGAGCATGGAAAAACACAACTACATTTCATAGCATTTATCACAAGAACATCATGAGCATATCTAAGTTGGGTTGTAAATTTCCCTAGGCCTTTAGACTAATAGTGGCCGAAACATGTGAGCATGAAAACTAGGTTTCTAGGGCATAAGAGCATGGAAAAACACAACTACATTTCATAGCATTTATCACAAGAACATCATGAGCATATCTAAGTTGGGTTCTAAATTTCCCTAGGCCTTTAGACCAATAGTGGCCGAAACATGTGAGCATGAAAAACTAGGTTTCTAGGGCATAAGAGCATGGAAACCACAACTACATTTCATAGCATTTATCACAAGAAACATCATGAGCATATCTAAGTTGGGTTCTACATTTTCCTAGGCCTTTAGACCAATAGTGGCCGAAACATGTGAGCATGGAAACTAGGTTTCTAATGGTATAAGAGCATGGAAACCACAACTACATTTCATAGCATTTTTAAAAAGAAACATCATGAGCATATCCAAGTTGGGTTCTAAGTTTCCCTAGGCCTTTAAACCAATGGTGGCCGAAACATGTGAGCATGAAAACTAGGTTTCTAGTGGCATAAGAGTATAGAAACCACAAACACATTTCATAGCATTTATTACAAGAAACATTATGAGTAAACTTTGTTTAAAATCTAAGCATCCTAGCCCTAAAGCTTAGTGTGGCCGAAAGTTACATGTAACTAAATTTCTATGTAACAAGCAACCCTAAGAACATCAAACTAGTTTCATATCATTTCATCAAGAAGGTCATGAGCATCTTAGCCTTGGTTTAAACTTTCCTAGGCCTCAAATCACAACATGGCCGAATCTTCATAAGCATGAAATAGACTTTCAAACCAACATACAATCAAGGCATAACATTTTAGCTTCATATCTTGTCTTAAGAAAAATCATAGCATGCTTAGTTTTAGGTTTAAAGCTCTCCTAGGCCTTTAGTTCTTCCATGGCCGAATATTCATGAGCATAAGAAAATGGAGTTTCAATCAACATACAAGTAAGAGAAAAAGTTAACAACACCATTTTTATAGGGTACATAACACAAGAACAAGGGAGCATGTTTAGTTTGAGTCTTTAGCTTACCTAGTCCTCTTGTTCATGCTTGGCCGAGAGTCTAAGGTTCATGGATCTAAGTTCTAATTAATCATTCTAGCATAGAAACATTAGATTAACCTCCTACATAAGATACATGTCACAAGAAAAATAATAAGCATATCTAGTTTAAAATTTCTAAGACTCTTCCTTTTGTCTTGGCCGAAATTTCCATAATCAACCCTAGTTTTTTTTTTAGCAATCTATCTTCGTGGAAAACCATATGAGCTATTGTACCACAGGTGAGGGGAAGCTTACCTAGTGTTCACTTGTTAATCCTTAAGAAAATGGTACCCTTAGTGGGGAGGAAGAATAGAGCTTCTTCTTTTAGCACTCCTTTTGATTTCTCTTGCTTGGAAGGGTACACCTTGAAGGCTCCTTCTTGTATCTTAGTTTTCTCTTAGGAAGAAGACCTAAACTCGGCTTGTGGTGATGAGGGAGAAGAGCTCTAGTTTCGGCAATGGTGAGGAAGAAGAAAGAAAATGAAATCCTTTTCTTTCTTTCCCTTTTATGCTAAGTGGGTGGAAGAAACAAATATAAATTTTGCTTCCCTTTCTCCTTAATTCATGTATATATTTTTCTAATGAGAATATGTCCTCATTCATCTCCCTTAACTCTTCTCATCCTCACTCTCTTAATCCCCACGAAAATAGAGAAAAAAATAGAAAAGACAACTTGTCTTTTGCTTACTCCTTTTCTTTACCAAGAGATAAACAAGAGGAAGAAAACTACTTGATTTTCTCTTGTTCCCTCACTTAATTATATCTTCATTTTTAACTACAATTCCCATCATTTTCCATTCATATGTTATTCATTATCCTAGTGGTTATCATACATAATTTTATTTCTATCCTTTGTGAGAGGTTCAAGGTTCAAACCTTCACCTCTTCTTTTTATTTCTTTTATTTCTTTTTCTTTTGATTCTTCTTACTCTTATGATCTAAAGAAAATAACACCCATATACTTATCTTATAGTTTTGAGGGTGTTACAGTCTGGACGCCCATACATGGATAAACTTCAGGGATGAAGTTTCACAAAAGTTCACCATGTCAGCACAGTTTAGGTGCCAAGAGGGGGTCCATGCACCTGGATGGGGCTATAAAAGAAGGCTTCAACCAGCAGCTTGAAGACATCAATCTCTATGACTTTCTAATTCATGCGTTGCTCCAAAAAGGTCTCAAAGGTCTCTGAGATAAAAAGCTACACCAACAACCAACGTTCATGTTTTTAAAATTATATTATCGATATAATTTAATTCCTGTAATTATACTTAAGTTTTGTAATTGCTTCGTGATTATAGTGTTTGCCTAATGAAAGCACTCAGCGAGTGTGAGCCTTGGAGTAGAAGCCGTCAAAGGCTCCGAAACAAGTAAAATACTTATGTTAGCGTTTGTCTTTCACTTTGATTATTTCCGCTGCGTATTCTCGAGTTTTGATAAAGCAATGAATGTTATTCACCCCCCCCCCCTCTTTATCATTTTTATTATCCAATAAACGGCATTGGCCCTTGTAAACTCAACCTACGTGGTGGGCGTACCTTGTTTCTACATGATATCCTGTATGCTCCTGAGATTCGACTGGTTTTCATTACTAGTTTTCTTAATTTAGGTTATTGTGCAAACTTTTATAGTCATTGTGTGGAACTTTGCATTAACTCTATGTTAATTGGGAATGATTATGTAACAAATATTGTCATGATTCTTAATGTAGAACCAAATAATAATGATGGTTATTTTTCAAACATTACTCTTACTATTGATGCTGATATTAACGATGAAATTTGGCATGTTAGACTAGGACATATAGGACAAGAATGAATGAATAGATTAGCTAAAGAGGGCCTTTTAGGCGCTCATGCTAAGATTAACTGATCTATGTGTGAGCATTGTCCTGCTAGAAAAGCGACTAGAAAATCATTTGGTAAGACTATTATGGCTGAATTACTATTATAATTAATTCATTTAGATATTTGTGATCCAATGAATGTGAAGGCTAGAAATAGGATTTCTTATTTCATTATATTTATTGATGACTTTACACATTTTGGTCATGTGTATTTGATTTCTCACTTTTGGTCATGTGTATTTGATTTCTCACAAATATGAAACATTAAATTGTTTCAATCGTTACTTGTATGAAATTGAGAATCAATTAGAATGCAAGGTTAAAACTTTGCGTACTGATCATGGAGGTGAATATTTATCTAATCAGTTCAAGACAATATGTAATGATAAAGGGATTATTAGATAGCTAACTATCCCTAAAACTCCATAGTAAAATAGGGTAACTAAAAGAAGAAATAAAACTCTTCATGAAATGGTTGGATCTATGATAGCGCAGGCTAATTTGTCGATCTCTTATTAAGGAGATGCGTTGCAACCTATATTATTGGACAAGCAGAAAACTTAATTTAAGTAATCTAAGACCTTGGGGGGGGGGGGCAGCTGCCTACGTTCATGATAAGATTTACAAATATGAAAATTTAGACCCAAAGGTAACAAGTGTATCTTGAAAAGGTATTTTTAGACTTCTAAAGATTATGCCTTCATTAGTGAGCGACAAGATGGAGTCATCTCTGAAATAGAGTCAAGAGATGCTACTTTTCTTGAAACTGAGTTCCCAACACGAGGTGAAGTTGATAAGACAATTCCTCTATTTGCAGTAGAGGAGGAGGATAATGTTTCTTTATCAACAAATCAGGTATCATGAGAGATGACTGAATCTAATCAACCGAGTGGGAGTGATTTGCTGTTGAATAAGTTAGTTTCTCAATAGGTTAACCTTTAAAGAAGTAGTCGTCAGATTATTCCTCATAGAAGGTTTGATATTGAGAATGAGACATTGATGATTCTCCTAGTTGACGATGAGGAACTTTGACCAATTGAGGAAGCTTTGAGATGCTCAGTAAGAGAAAAATGAAAAATTGCAATAGATAAGGAGATGGAGTTTATGAAAAAGAATCAAGTTTAGGTTTTAGTCGATCTTCCTCTAGGCCGAAGGGCTATTAAAAATAAGTGGATTCTCAAAATTAAGAGAAAAACAGATGGATCGATTAATCAATACAAAGCTCATTTAGTTACAAAAGGATATACCCAAATGGAAGGTGTTGATTTTAAAGAGACATTCTCCTTAGTTGTGAAGTTTGTATCAATACATGTCATCCTATAGTAGCATAATTTGACATGAAATTACATCAGCTTGATGTAAAAATGTATTTCCTTACTGGTAAGCTTGAGGAAGAAATCTATATAGCTCAGCCAGAAAGTTACATTACTGAAGGCCAAAAGAATAGAGTATATAGACTTAAGAAATCTATATATGGGCTAAAGTAAACATCAAGGAAATGGGACATAAGATTTAATGAAGCTATTTTATCTTATGGTTTTGAAATGATCAATGAGGATCATTGTGTTTATCTAAAAAAGGAAAAAGGAAAGTTTGTCATCTTATCATTATATATTGATAATGTGCTAAAAGTCGGAAGTGACATAAACTGTGTGATAGAAGTCAAACAGTGGCTTATGACAATTTACCATAATAGATATGGGAGAAACTGAGTATATCTTAGGAGTGAAGATCATTAGAGATCGATTGAAAAGACTTTTAGGTTTGTCTCAAGAGGTTTATATCACTAAGATGCTACAACACTTCAATATGTCGGATTACAGTATTGAACAGACACCTGTAGCGAGGGGTACTATTCTAAGTAAAAGTATATATCCTAAGACTCCTGAAGAGATAACCGAAATGAAGAAAAAAATCATATGTAGTGTCGTTGGTTATTTAATATACACTATGTTGTGTACTCATCCTGATATAAGCTATGTTATTAGCTTAGTTAGTCATTTCCAGTCAAACCCAGGATCTATATACTATAAAGTAGTAAAGATAATATTCAGATATCTCATAGGAACAATGAATTATTATCTTTGTTTCCAAGGATTAAATATGAGCCTAAGTGGCTACATAGATGTAGATTGACAGGAGACCTTAATAACAGAAAATCTATATATGGCTATACCTTCTTGTTGAATGGTGATATTATTTCATGGATCAATAAGAAACAGGCTTGTGTAGCCCTATCGATAATGGAAGCTGGGTATGTGACTTATGCATCGGTTGTGCAAGAGGCTGTCTAGTTAAGAAGGTTCTTGAAGTATCTAAAGATTACTGAAAACAGTAGGAGTCCTGTTATAGTATACAGTGATAGTCAAACTTCTATAACTTTTTCCAAAGATCCCAAATATCACAGCAAAAGCAATCATATAGAAATTAAATATAATTTTATAATGGATTTTGTTGACAAGAAAAAAGTAGTCCTTCAGTACATCCCTACACATAATATGTTTGTTAATCCTTTTACTAAACCATTAACTAAAGAGTCATTTCAAGAACATGTGAAGTCTTTGAGACTTTGAAGAATGTAACTTATTGTATAGACATTTAGATAAATGAAAATACCATGATCTATTCAATGTATATATCTTTGTTACATTTGAATAAAGTCTCGATAAGCATATTGGTAGATTAAGATTGGTCTATTCATATGGATAATCATCTTTATTTGTTAAATATAAATAGAGGTAAAATTATTACTTATGAGATAACTTATGTAGTTATGAATAGAAACATGCTCATAAGTTAAGGTCGCCTTAATAATTGTGTCAATAGGAGATCATTTATATAATGATCGGAGTAAATGAACCCATCATTTACTGAATCTGCTTAAAGCCAGATAGGAATTCATATGTTGAATTCAAGATTAAACATTAGGTATGTCTAGATTAAAATCTGTATGATGTTAAAATTAGAGAAAAAAATGTGTTCTTTTTAATAAAGAGAACAACATCGTAGCATGTGATTTATACTACATGTGCTATGACGACAAGAAGGCTAGTAGAAGAATGGATCCCTGCTTCTTTACTATGTGAGACTCTTGAGATTATAAGTTAATCTCAATCTTACCCTAGGTGATTATTTAGCTATCTACTTGAAGTTCTAATCAGTGTCTGCTACTTTAGCATATCCTATTGGCCATGGATGATTCGATTTATGGAGCATAACTAGGAAAGTGACTGATTAGAGTGAATATATTCTAGCTAAAAAGGAAAATTAAGATTGATTTATATCTTTGGACGAGTGGGAGATGTTGGACATTGCATTAGTTGCAACATTAGGAAGATGAAGGGATGCCCATTCACCTTTATCTTCCTCCATTATGTGCCATTAAAGCATCAGTTACAGATTAGAGGATTCTCCTCTTAATATAATGTCCAGGAGTAATTGCAAAGGTAAGGGATTTGAGGTGATTAAAGCAATAGCAAAAGGAGAACATCTAGATTGGGATTTGGTCTGTGAACCCAAGGAGAGCCTTTCGACCTTGTGTCATGATCGTTCTTCCAACATCAAGCGGAGATCAAGATCATCTCAGGAGATCCCAGTGAGTTTTTATTTGCTTATGTATTTCATGCTATTAGAGATAACACAACTAATGAAGTAAGACATTAATTTTGTTGTTCTTACTTTAAGTGATATTGCTATTTTTGCATTTAGATACCCTCCTATTTTTGAGGCCTCCTTCACTGCGTGCTTGCACATTTATAGCCTTACATCAATAGGTTCCTATTGTGAAAGTTGGCAACTTGATGTTTTGTGTGTCATTAATATTCTTTCAAACTGATTTGATATTCTTATTGATGGATCAAAATAAAGTGATAGAAGGAGGGGGGGGGGATATCGCTCGTTAAAAACTTTTTTTTTATATTGATTCGTAAAACAAATATTCAAGTAAGGCAGTCATGTACAGTGATGTGTGTAGATTATATATATTATTTTATATTATTTAACACACATCTTTCTATATTCATTTCCCATGATCTATGCTTTTACACCCTTTATCATGTTAATTTTAGCATAATTACTATTTTACGTCCAAAGATATGCTCGGTGTTTTTTTTTTAGTTTTAGGAGTAGTTTGGAGTGGAAAAGGATTCAAAAGATGTAAAAGAAGATCATTCGAAGAAGACTATAACCTAGTCATGTCTCCCCTGTAGTGAGGAAAGCAAAGGATTGGAGTGCCCAACTTCCAGAGTCAAATTGGACCTGGTCGTGCCTTGAGGCATGGCTAGGGGAAGCTTCAAAAGGGTGGCCGTGACTAAGTTACGACCAAGGAACCACAAAAGACACTAGCTATGCCAAATGGCTTGACCAGGAAGGAGAATCAACACAGAAATAGTTTGGGCCGTACCAAATGTCACAGCTAGGAGCCAACCCATGTAATTTTTAGAGTAGACATGAACTTGGTCATACCTTGAAGCATGACCATGCTTCTAAAAGTCAGAAAAATACAGGTTTAAATGTTAGGATGTGCCAAATGGCATGACCCAGAAGGACTAAACAGAGCAAGCTCTACTCTGGCCATGCCATTTGGCACCACCAAAAGCTAGAGATAGCTTTGGTCGTGCCAAATGGCACGACCAATCCAGAGCCAGAACCAACTTAGCTCTGCCCATGCTAAATGGCACAACCAGACAACCAGAAAATGGCTTGGCCCATGCTAAGGGGCATGGGTCGTGCCCCTAGGCATAGCTACCCCCTGCCCTTACCTCTATATAAGGGGCACTTCATCCCCTTTGTATGGGAGGAACTTCCAATGCGGGAGGAGACCCTCTAGGTCGAATCTTTGCACTAGGAGTCTTCATTTGGATGATTCAAGGATGCTCTACTACTCCATCCTTATTGACACTCTAGGATCTGCATTCAAGGGCTTCACTCGACGTTAAAGGATAAGCTTCTTCCCTCCTTCCTTTGAGTTCTGAAGTTTCTATCATTTTGAGTTCTTGGATTGTATTTCTTTCTATTATAGAGTATATCTACATTGTTCTAAGAGGTAGAAAGTAATCGTAATGTATGAATGATGTAAAACTCTATGGAATTGCCAATTTTCTTGTTTGCTGAAGCTTGTATGACACTTGTTCTGTTTGATGAAATGCATGCAAGAAGGCTTTCTCTTTAGACTTAAATTTATCTATCTAGCTTACATTTCTTTATGTGTAGATCTAACTTCTGTACTAGATACATTACTGTGTATCTACATCTAAGCATGAATTTGAAGTTTCATTGAATAGATACATAGATTGTTACCTCTTTTGAGTGTATGCTCAGATATAGATCGGCATGGCTTTAGGATGCTTATTTAACATTGAGTATCTAAGGCAACTATCCATTGATATGGATCATAATCTTCTAAGGGTGAATAATTCTATATATGGATGAATCTTTTACTTGACCTATTAGACTTTCCTTAATCATATACTACACAAGTGACCTACGTAATATGGAGACGTAAGCCTAGAGCAGGCATTGTGAAAGGAGATACTCTATTGAAAATCCGAACTCTTTAAGTTACTTCTTCACTTGATGACATACTTGGTTATTGACAGAAAAGCACTCTGATACACCATCACAGGATATTATTCGATAGTAATTTAGACCATCCTGCAAACATAGAAGTGGAGAACTAGGATTGAGCAAATTCATAGCTCAACATTCATCATTACAATGAAACCAAAAGCCTAGAACATCTTCTTGAATTAAGGGATTCCTCAATTATCTTTCTTTTAGTTATCACATTTTTGTAGATAATCTCGAATCAAACAATTATCGATTATGTTGAGTTAAATTCAAAGTGTAAAACTAATTATCATTTGATCCCTAGTTCTCATGGGATTGACTTATATAAATTTTATTACTTGATGACGCCTATGCGCTTGAGAGAATCATATCAAGTTTTTGGCGCCATTGCCGGGACTTAGTGCTTTAAATCTAGTTAGTTTATATTAGAATTTGTCTAGATAATTCTTTAATTCTTTATCTTTTATTACTGCATTTTCTTTATTATCTTTAATTCTACATTTCTATGTTTTCTCATAATTTTTTAGATACTATGAGCACTAATATGTCAAACAGACCCTTAAGATAATTCTCTACACCTATTTTTGCAAGATTTTTATCTCCGATTGTGCAACCTTATATTGAAGCAAAAAGTTTTCAACTAGACCAGAAACAATTACTATGATACAGGGTCACAAATTTAGAGGAGAAGTATCGAAGAAACCATATCTGCACCTTGAGACATTCTTGGAGCTTTGTGATATAGTTAATTGTGAGGGTATCTCAGCGAATGACATTTAGTTGATGTCATTTCCTTTTAGTATCAAGGATAGGGCAAAGACTTAGTTTTATTCTCTCCATCCTCAAAGCATCATAAATTGGAAACAATTGGAGCAGTGATTTCTAAATCTTTTTTTCCTTTAAACAAAACAATGTATATGAGGAATTGCATTACAAATTTTACTCAGGCAGATAGAGAATCATTATTTGAAGCATGTGACAGATTCAAAGGTTTATTAAGACAGTGCCCCCACCATGGTTTAGAAAGATGGTTGCAATTGCACATATTCTACATGGGGATTTCTTTTTCAGATAAGTGTTTATTGGATTCATCTGTTAGAGGTTCTTTTATGAACACAAGTGTGGACGAAGCATTTACATTAATTAATCAAGTGATATTGAACCTTCATATATGGTTAGATAAAAGTTGGATGTAATTTCCCCCAAGAACTTTAGAAGTGTAAGTCATGAAGGCAAAAGAGCTTGTGAAACAAAATGTTGTTCAACCATTAAAGAGTTTTGAAAACCACAAGTCACAGAATGAGGGGTTCAAATAGTTGGAGGTAAAAAATTAATAGCATAATTTCAAAATGATTCAATCATGACCTCCCTCCTACCCAAACAAAGTCTAGTGAACATTGTAATAATATTAAATTAAGAATTGGCATGAATCATGAAGAACTTCTGGAGAAGGACTTGTATAGAATTGAGGAGAAGAATAATAGAAAACCAGAGAAACTCAATTCCATTATTCTAGAAAGTGTCCAAAAGCCATAAGTACCTTTCCCTTAATGGTTGATCACACCATCACTAGACAAGTAAGTTGGACCTCAACCACAAGCTCAATCATTCCCAAGACCTTTGCTAAATTTCTTTTCCACAAAGACTAGTGGGGGCCAATAAAGATAAAAATTTTGGCAAATTCTGTGATAATAATAGAGTTGAATGTAGATTTCTTGATATCTATAAAGATGAAGACTCTTCAAATAAGGAGTGTAATGATAATATAGTAGTCAGTAATTTTTCAGATCTACTTCCTAGGTTTATAGCGTATTATAGTAGAATTGAATTTTCAGATGATGAATGTGATGAGGTAGATCACCTTAAGATTGCAAGTGAAGTTATTGATCCTCCTATAGTCGATTCTCCTACTAAAGATATTGATGTTAGAATGTTCTTCACAGTATGTGATGATGTTAATGATATGAAAGGAAGTAAAGGAAGTTGTGTTGTGGAAACAATATCTCAAGAATCACCTCCTTTCTCCATACAACCCTTTGAGACTATGAGAGTTGCAAGAATTAAGCAAGTTGTGGATCAATGTGTAAGGACTTATGCAGAGATAGCAGAGTCTCAAGAATCAGCACCTTTAGTTACCTCATTACTTGAGCCAGAGCTAGAACCATCTATTGATCTAGAAGAAGTCACATCCACATGTTTAGAACTTTTAGATATCTCTTAGCAATGCAAGTTTAGTAATTCTAGTGATCTTTTAGAAAACTTCATAAAGGTACCTAAAATTGATTTTGTTAGATGTGATTCAATTTTTAATCCATGTTTCATCAACTCTAATATGATTCTAGTTCTATCTAATATCATCTATTTATGGTAGATATGTATTTCTTTTGGGTGTGTAGTTTTCACTTGGGCTAAAAATTAGAAGTTTAGTCTGAACCATCTTTGACCACATGAAAGAACTTCTAAGAAGATGAAGATAGAGAGAGAGATACTTTACTTTATTTATATCTCCTGTCATGAAAGCTCTCTCTATAATAAGTGCCTTTGGTAGGAGGATATTGAAGTATCTTACCCCTCCAAGATCGAGATTTAGATATATCACATAAGGTGGTTGAGCTAATGACTTAAACAAGCACTTTTTGGGAGACATCCCAAGTTTAACCTTGTTTTAATTTTTGTTTAGGTTTCTTTCTAATTTTTTTCTTTATTCATAATAACTCATATACTCTACTTAATTTTTCTTGTCTATAGGATTCAAAGATTTGGAGGAGCGTGTTAGTCGATGGAGAAGTTAATGACTTGGGCATTTGCACACATCATTTGGTAACTTCTCTTACTTCATACGTTCTCTATTTTACATTTCTAGTTTTTATTAGAATAATAAAAAGTTTATGTCTAGGGGGTTGTACAGTTGTAGTTTGTTTTTACATTTTATTTTTTAGTTTAGTTGCACTTTGCTTTCTTAGATTAGTTTTCTCAAATGTTTTTAGGCATTTTGAGTTACACCATCCACACTAGTACTACTGACTTGTCTAAGAGTAAACTTCTAGTACGATCATTATCTAGAGGTCATGAGTTACATTTTTTGGTGCTAGTGTATTTAGTAATTTATTTTCTCTATCTTTAGTGAAACAAAATGAGCATAACATTTGTTTGATAATAAAGTTTTTCACATGTTTATCATTTAGATTTATGCTATTAGGTTATTAGTGCTAGTATGTTTGATGATCAACTTTTCTCTCTCTTCAATAGTAGGACATGAGCATTGTATTTCATTGAAAGGATTTAATTCTATTCAGTCTTAAGGATTTCTTTACACTTTGCTTTATTTTGATAGTTGAAGGTTATAAACATAGTCATAATTCATTAGACTTGATGAGTATTTGAATTCCCATGGTAATTTCTTAACTACATCTTGGTCACTAGATTGGTGCTTGAAACATTAAACTCATTTCAAAAAATAGAAATCTCACCAATTACATCATTACAAATGTGCAAGTGAAAAAAAATGAACGATATAAGGGATTAAAAAAATGTATTGTCATGAGTGGAAACTAGTTGTCTGCCCCTTTGCGATCGAGTTAGGTTACAGGGAAAATGAACAATAGATTTCTCTTGATATCGAGCACATTCTTTAGACCTTGGGTAGATTTAAGATAGATGAATCAAGCAGTATTTACTACTAGAAATAAAAAGAAAAGATGATTCAATGACAACTTGACTAAGATTAGGAATTGATACTTGAGAAGTTTAGACCATAATTTGTTGGTGCAGGGAGCATCGGATGATCGAACCTATGTTTTGATTATGGTAAAAGGTTCAAAGTTAAGATTTTTTATTATCTAACAAGTGTGACTAAGTTTGAAGAAAAGTCCTATGTGATCTTGGGCAAAAGAAAAAGTCCTAGTTGAGGCTAGGCAAGTGGAAAGTCCTAGCTTTGGTTAGGTAACGAAGTCTTGGTCTGGGGAACTGGGTGTAACGCCCCACCCTTCTAGCCTTATCTTACAGGGCAGACGTTACTCCTTTCTTTTCTAAAAATTTGTCATTCTTACTTATTATATACTGCTAAGTCCAGAGATCTATTCTAAACTTGTTTCGACTGATAGGACGTGACTTGGAGCTAAGCAGAGCTGGAAGGGAGTCTAGAGCTTCTAGTGGGTCTGGGCTGTGTGGCCCTAACCGGCCATGTAGCCTTACCTGAGAAGGACCAAGACATGGCTGTGTGGCGATGACAGGCCGTGTAGCCTTGCCGAGGCCATAATTTGGCATGACTGTGTGTGCCACACGACTGTGTAAGGTATTCTCGGTTGGCGCAGGGCACAACCATGTGAAGGTCACAAGGCCATGTCACCTTGGTCGAGAGAAAGAGGTGCATGGCCGTGTGAATCCACACGGCCGTGTTCCTTTGGCCGAGAGGAAGAGGTGCACGACCGTGTGAATCCACAAGACCGTTTGCCTTTGGCCGAGAGGAAGAGGTGCACGACCGTGTGAATCCACACGACCATGTCACCTTGGCCGAGAGGAAGAGGTCCGAGGCCATGTGAATCCACATGGTCGTATCACGGGCCGTGTGGGGCTCACATCTTGCTCTACAAAAAGGGATTGTTCTCCCTTTTGTACTTATCTTTGGGTTAGGGTTCTCTTTCATTGCTTGAAGAGGGGTCCTCCCTTTTGGGGAGACCCTAGATCTTTCCTCTTTGCCACTCTAATTACTGCCAAACTGATAAATTCATCCTAAGCAACTAGTGATAGTATTTCATGTAGAGCGGAGAAAAGAAAATACTTTAGCATCAAGTTCTAACATATTCCATACAATAATAAGTTCCCAGATCTCCTTCCACTGTTCCATCACACACACACAAAACACTGCTCCTGCTGCCTCCTCCTACTCGAGCTTTCCTTTACTTTTATCTGCAGCATAAGGGAATGCTAATCTATAAGCGAATGCTTAGTAAGTACCATCTACTCACAAAACAAGCATAAAAAGAAGTAACATGCTTTCAAAATTACTTGGGGAAAACACAAAACTCGCACTTGACAGTAATTCACGCTAAAATGCATAATTCGGAAATCTTTACATGGCATGCATTTTTAAATAGGTTTATCATGCAAAACATTAACTTAAAACCATGCTAGCAATGTAAACATGCAATGGAAACATAAATCTTGCCATACTATAGAGTTCATCCATGCTACACTTCATAACTCAAGTTCTCAAACTTTAGAAGGCTTCTACTAAGACAATCAATGAAGTTTGAAAACTTTATATTACATAACTAGTGAAAATAATAATAAACTTGCTTGAGCCCGGCATAGTACCACTTTGCGCGCATCCTTAATAAGATCCGAGGTAGCTAATCCCGAATCTATTAAGGTACTACTAGGCGATCTAGGGGTCTAGGGGCGATCTAGGAGCCCACCCATGGACCTTGTGTCCAGTACATGCCATTTTAAAGTAAAATACTTTCTTTTACATATTGGTTTCTTATACTTGCACTTACTTGTCATTTATGTTGGAGTGTATACTAAAAGCATAGCTTTTGTAAACATTTATTTTGAAATAAAAGAATCACATTGGTCAATATCTATATTTATTTGTTAAATGTAATTGTTCAATTAATTTATATAGTAGACAACATAGTGTGTGGTGTTACACACAGAAGATCATGTTGACGGTTCTTTATAAATTATAAACAGTTGCTCACGACTAAAATGGAAAGGAACAAACCATCGGAATAGTCGTAGTGTAATTAAGTATTAGTTTATCTTGATTAATAAATTACACTGGTACACTCTAAGTGTATTGAGTAGGACCATTTAGGCAAGTTCTTTTTGTACTAACTTAGTAAAAGAACTAGACCTTAGTTATTATGGAAGTGTGTGCTCTTAATCCTAATATAATAACAAGCACATATATTTAATATTTATTTCTTTGACTTATCAAAGGGTGAGGTTTAGCTCGATAAATCAATATGCCCGATAAGTTGGGAAATGATATTACTTATAGTGTGTATTATTGATTATAGAAGGAATATTTGTCCTTGTTATCTAGGTTGAGAATGTCCCCAAGAGGAGCTCATATGAATTGCCATGTTAAACCCTACAGGTGGACGTATTTCGACATGACAATGAAGTTGAGTGGTACTACTCTTGGAGCTAGATATTAATTAAGTGAGTTGTCAGTAACTTACTTAATTAGTGGACATTTGTTATCTTAAACACAGGGAGACTAACACACTCATGATAAGAAGGAGCCTATAATGTAATTTGGGCTTGGTGCGGTAGTGCGATAATAACTCTCTAGTGGAATGAGTTATTATCGATGAACTTGAGTTGTGTGTTCGGGGCGAACATGGGATACTCAAGCTCATCGGAAGGCCAAAACCAATTTCTCCTTTAGGTCCCTATCGTAGCCTCATTATAGCCTAAAGTCCATCCAAATGAAAGGCCCATCTTAGTGTCCAAGAAGGGGGCCGGCCCAATGCTTGGTGGCTGATGTGAGCCAAGAAGAGGCATTGAAGGGAATTGGGGGACCCATGACAAGGTCCAAGACTAAGAGAATGAAGCAAGCTTTAGAAGGCTTAATAATGAGGCTCAAGGAAAAGGAGGATCAATGCACAATGGAGGCAACAACTAAGTGGATCACATTCCTTCAATTTGAAAGTGAAATTGGACCAACATGAGGACCATTTTCGTGTGTATGCATGGGGGGGGGGGGGGGTTTCTAAAGTGACTTTTGATGTCCTTTGTGGGTTTTTAATACATTTTTGAGAGTTCCTAAGTTAGTATAACAAATACCATGCATGCATGGTTGCATTAAGCTAGTATTAGGGATTAGTGTTTGCATTAGTGGATAATAAAACTCATGCATGCAAGCATGATATTTATTGCATAATTAGTGCATAGGGGATCTTAAGGGATGTTAAATAGGAGAACTCTTGTATGACAAATCATGTAAGTTTGAATGAAAATTTGAGTTTCTCTTTTGTGAGAGCTTCCTTCTTGTTCTTAGGCAAAGAACTAATTTCGATCTTATCAAGGCAACTTGTGGCGATCAAAACTCCATGAGTTATCACTCACCTTCTCATCTTGCTTGAGTGTGGCGTCAATACCCTTCCCCAAGCTGAATTTCAAGGCGATCCATTTACAAGGTTTCTTTATCATTTGGTATCAGAGCCTTGGCTCCTTGATTTTCAGGTTTGTGTTTTGTTCTCATCTTTGTTCTTGTCCATCTTTGTTGATCTCTCCATCCCTATCTGTCGCAAATTTCTATTCACTATTTGGGTCCTCAACCTAAAAAAAAAAAAAAGGAAAATTCAAAAAAAAAAGAAAAAAAAAGGAATCATTAGTCATTGGTTTCTGATTGAAAATAAAAATAAAAATAATATATAAAAAAAGATGAGGATTTGTGAATTGAAAGGACTCAATATTCTTTCTTTGTGAAATCTGAATTCAAAAGATATTCCTTTCATTGCTCTTGATCGTTGCTGAATTTCTCGTTTTATCCGTTTATTTATCTTGTTCTACTCATATTTCTCTTGTTGGTTTCTTGATCACTTGATTGTCTACTTGCTGTCTTGAGAAAGACATTGATAAGGTTCTTTCCTTAAGAACTTATAAAGGAATCTGAGTGGATAAATCTGAGTGCAACCACGTGAGTAGAGTGGTGAGGTACATTTAACATTTCTTTTGTAATTTTCCTTGTCATCTTCTTTTGTTGCAAGCATGAGTGGGGGAAAAATCACCTAATTCCCCTAGGCGAGATCTTAATAGGCTTCAAATGGAGGCACTTACTCAACAATTTGAGAGAATACTTCAAAGATAACTTGAAGAAATACACGAAAGGATGGACCGACTTGAAGGAGAAAAAAGTTTCGAACCGTGGGGGCAATTCTAATCATGAAGAATTTCATCAAAGTGAACCATTCTATGATTCACCAAGAGAAGGAAGGAGGCATGAAGGGGGAAGAAGACGTGAAAGAGGAGGTAGAGACCATAGACGAGAAGATGATCTAGGAGGTGTGAAAGTCCAGATACCTTCCTTCCAAGGGAGGAATGATCCTGAAACATATCTTGCATGGGAGATGAAAATAGAACAAATTTTCTCATGCCACAATTACAATGATGCAAAGAAAGTAAAGGTGACTGCCCTTGAGTTCACCGATTATGCCTTAATTTGGCGGGATCAATTGCAAAAGGAGAGAAGAAGGTATGGAGAGCATCCTATCAACACTTGGGACGAAATGAAGACTTTGATGAGAAGGAGATTTGTGCCTTCCCACTACCATAGGGAATTGCACAAAAAATTGCAAAGACTCACCCAAGGGAGTAGGAGTGTGGATGATTACTACAAGGAGATGGAGGTGGCTTTGATTAGGGCCAATATTGAGGAAGATAGGGAAGCTACCATGGCTCGGTTTCTCCATGGCCTAAACCGAGACATTGGAGACATTGTGGAGTTACAACATTATGTGGAGCTTGACGACTTAGTGCATCAAGCAATGAAAATAGAGCAACAATTAAAGAGAAAGGGCATTGTGAAGAAATCATCCTCTCCAAACTACTCTTCAAGTTGGAAGGACAAGCCAAAGAAGGAGAGTTCTTCTTCAAATTCTAAGGAGGAAGCAAGCATTAAGAAGCCTATTCCTACTACCTCTTCTTCCACTTCTAAGAGTAGGGATATCAAGTGTTTTAGGTGTTTGGGAAAAGGTCATATTGCATCCGAATGCCCGAATAAGAAGACTATGGTGGTGAGGGATAATGGGAGTATCTCTAGTGAAGAAATTTCTTCTCATTCCTCTTCCTCAAGCGATGAAGAAAATGATGGAGCAGCCTATGCGCAAGATGGAGATCTCTTGGTGGTTAGGAGATTATTGGGAAGCCAAGCCAAGGAGCATGAGGAGGACCAAAGAGAAAATATTTCTCATACCCGCTGCCTTATTCAAGGAAAGACATGCTCTATGATCATTGATGGTGGAAGTTGCACCAATGTGGCAAGCACTAGGTTGGTCACCAAACTCAACCTCAAGACTACACCACATGCAAGACCATATAAACTCCAATGGCTAAGTAATAGTGGTGAATTGGTAGTGAACTAGCAAGTGTTGATTAATTTCTCCATTGGCAAATATGAAGATCAAGTTCTATGTGATATTGTGCGTATGGAGGCAAGCCACATTCTTCTTGGAAGACCTTGGCAGTTTGATAGGCGAGCTCACCATAATGGATTCTCCAACAAGTTCTCTTTTGTCCACAATTCTCGCAAAGTTACACTTGTACCATTATCACCTAGGGAGGTTTGTGAGGATCAAATAAAAATGAGAGAGAAAAGAGAAAAAGAAGAGCGAGAGCATAAGAAAAAGAAAGAGTGTGTGCAAAAGAAAATACTTGATTTTGAGGACAAAATTCAAAAGAAAAGAAAGAATGAGGAAAAGAAAGAGAGAAAAAAATTTGTTTACAAGAGTAAGTGAGGTGAAGAAAGCTTATTTGACAAGGCAACCAATATTTCTTCTTTTGTGCAAGGAAACTTGCTTGGAATCTAATACTAACTCTTTGCCTAGTGAAGTTGTTGTTATTTTGCAGGATTTTGAAGATGTGTTTCCCAAGGAAGTACCTCACGTATTGCCACCAATGAGGGGAATTGAACACCAAATAGACCTTATTCTTGGCGCTTCTCTGCCCAATAGGCCAGCTTTTAGGAGCAACCCTCAAGAAACAAAGGAGATACAAAATCAAGTGGAGGAGTTATTGCAAAAAGGATGGGTTAGAGAAAGTTTAAGTCCTTGTGCTGTACCCGTAATTTTGGTGCCTAAAAAGGATGGAACATGGAGGATGTGCACTGACTGTAAAGCCATCAACAACATCACAATTCGGTATAGACATCCAATCCCTAGACTTGATGATTTGCTTGATGAATTGCATGGTGCTTGCTTCTTTTCTAAAATTGATTTAAAAAGTGGGTACCATCAAATTAGGATAAGGGAAGGCGATGAATGGAAAACAACTTTCAAAACCAAATATGGATTGTATGAATGGTTGGTAATGCCTTTTGGGTTAACTAATGCACCAAACACTTTTATGAGGCTTATGAACCATGTCTTACGAGAATTTCTTGGAAAATTTGTGGTAGTATACTTCGATGATATTTTGGTATATTCCAAGAGTTTTGTTGAGCATATTGCACATCTCCAATCTGTCTTGCATGTCCTTAGAAAGGAAAAACTATATGCTAACTTGGAAAAGTGTTCTTTTTGCACTAATCATGTGGTTTTTCTTGGTTTTATCATAAGTTCTAAAGGAGTGCAGGTTGATGAAGGGAAAGTTAAGGCCATTAGAGATTGGCCAACTCCTAAAACTGTGAGTGAGGTTAGGAGCTTCCATGGGTTGGCATGTTTCTATAGGAGGTTTGTGAAGGATTTCAGCGCAGTGGCAGCACCCCTAAATAAAATTGTTAAGAAAATATGGGTTTTAGATGGGGAGAGAATCAAGAAAATGCATTTCAAACACTTAAGGATAAACTCACACATGCACCCATTCTTGCTTTACCTGATTTTTCCAAATCATTTGAAATTGAATGTGATGCATCTCATGTGGGTATTGGGGCTGTTTTACTTCAAGATGGTCATCCCATTACATATTTTAGTGAGAAATTAAGTGGTGCCACCCTCAACTATTCCACTTATGAGATAGAATTGTATGCCCTTGTTAGAGCATTGCAAACATAGCAGCATTATCTTTTGCCTAAAGAATTTATCATTCATAGTGATCATGAATCTTTGAAGTATTTGAAAGGGCAAGGGAAGCTCAACAAAAGGCATGCCAAATGGGTCGAATTTCTTGAACAATTTCCTTATGTGATTAAGCATAAGCAAGGAAAGGTAAATGTTGTAGCAGATGCACTTTCAAGAAGGTATAATTTGTTAGCTAGACTTGAAACTAAATTGCTTGGCTTTGAACATATTAAGGAATTGTATGTACATGATAATGAGTTTTCCCAATTATATGCTGCATGTGAAAAGAAATCACAAAATGGGTTTGTTAGGCATGACAACTACTTGTTTAAGAATAACATACTTTGTGTGCCTAGAGGATCGATGCGTAAATTGCTAGTTAGGGAAGCACATGAGGGGGGTTTAATGGGACACTTTGGGGTTCAAAAGACCTTAGAAATGCTGCTTGAACATTTTCATTGGCCACACATGAAACACGATGTGCAGAAATTTTATGCACGGTGCATTGTGTGTGGAAAAGCAAAATCTAAGACATTACCTCATGGACTTTACACGCCTTTGCATATTCCTAATTTTCCTTGGACTGACTTGTCTATGGATTTTGTTTTAGGGCTACCACGTACTCAAAAAGGTAAGGACTCCATTTTTGTGGTAGTTGATAGATTCTCCAAGATGGCACATTTCATACCTTGCCACAAGGTGGATGATGCAGCTCATGTGACAGATTTGTTTTTCAAAGAGGTGGTAAGACTTCATGGCATGCCTAGGAGCATTGTTTCAGATCGTGACACCAAATTTTTAAGCCATTTTTGGAGGACCTTATGGAACAAGCTGGGAACAAAGCTTCTTTTCTCCACCACATGCCACCCACAAACTGACGGTCAGACTGAGGTGGTAAATAGGACACTTTCTACTATTCTTAGAGAAATTATTAAGAAGAACATTAAGTCTTGGGAAGAATGTTTACCTCATGTTGAATTTGCTTCAATTTTCTCCTTTTGAGATTGTTTATGGGTTCAATCCACTAACACCTCTTGATTTGCTTCCTTTACCTAACACTTCTTCTTTAGTTCACAAGGATGGCAAAACAAAGGCAGAATATGTGAAGAAGCTTCATGAGCAAGTTAAAGCTCAAATTGAGAAGAAAATGGAGCAATATGCAAATCGAGCCAATAAAGGGAGAAAAAAAGTGGTCCTTGAACCTGGTGATTGGGTGTGGGTTCATATGAGGAAGGAACGATTTCCTACCCAAAGGAAATCAAAGCTTCAATCAAGAGGAGATGGACCATTCCAAGTGTTGGAAAGAATTAATGACAATGCTTACAAAATTGATTTGCCCGGTGAGTATGGTGCTAGTGCAACATTTAATGTGGCTGATTTGAGTCCTTTTGATGTAGGAGATGAAGACCTAAATTCGAGGACGAATTCACCTAAAGAAGGAGGGAATGATGTGAGCCAAGAAGAGACATTGAAGGGAATTGGGGGACCCATGACAAGGTCCAAGACTAAGAGAATGAAGCAATCTTTGGAAGGCTTAATAATGAGGCTCAAGGAAAAGGAGGATCAATGCACAATGGAGGCAACAACTAAGTGGATCACATTCCTTCAATTTGAAAGTGAAATTGGACCAACATGAGGACCATTTTCGTGTGCATGCATGGGGGTTCTAAAGAGACTTTTGATATCCTTTGTGGGGTTTTAATGCATTTTTGAGAGTTCCTAAGCTAGTATAACAAATACCATGCATGCATGGTTGCATTAAGCTAGTATTAGGGATTAGTGGTTGCATTAGTGGATAATAAAACACATGCATGCAAGCATGATATTTATTGCATAATTAGTGCATAGGGGATCTTAAGGGATGTTGAATAGGAGAACTCTTGTATGACAAATCATGTAAGTTTGAATGAAAAATTGAGTTTCTCTTTTGTGAGAGCTTCCTTCTTGTTCTTAGGCAAAGAACTAATTTCGATCTTATCAAGGCAACTTGTGGCGATCAAAACTCCATGACTTATCACTCACCTTCTCATCTTGCTTGAGTGTGGCCTCAATACCCTTCCCCAAGCTGAATTTCAAGGCGATCCATTTACAAGGTTTCTTTATCAGTTACCAAGCAAGGGCCGGCGACATCCTCTTTATAGGGGCCGGCCCTATTTCTTGGTGACCAAGCATGTAGGGGCCGGCCAAGATTAATTCAAATAGGAGGGGTGTTTTGAATTTTTAAAATCTTCTCTTTGAAGAAAACTATAAGTTTTAAAAGAGAGATTTTAAATTTAAAAACTTTCCTTATTTGAATTAGGTCACATGTTTTAAAAGAGAATTTAAAAGTTTTTAAAACTTTCCTTTTTTAACCATCTTCATGGTTGAGAAAAAAAGGAAGAGAAGTTTTAAAATTTAAATTTTCTATCATCATGTTAAAAAAAAAAATTTATAAGAGAAGTTTTAAATTTTAAAACATGATTTTAATTTTTAGAACTTTCCTTTTTTAACTCCTACTTTAGGAAAAGAGAGCTTGTAAATTTTACAAGAGGATTTCTTCTTGTAAATTTTTTTAAAAAAATATATATTTCCTTTTCTCTTGATGAGTTGGCCGGCGACCTTGCTTGGTGCCCAAACAAGGGGCCGACCATAATTAAAATAAAAAAAAATCATTACAAAATTAATGTTGGTGATTGATTCAATCAAGAGGAAAGAAAAGGAAAAATTAAAAGGGTAAAGGAAAAACTCTTGGAAGATTTTAATTTTTGTAAAAATTCTTCCCTTATTTGCCTTGGGCAAGTAATATAAAAGAAGGGGTGAGAAGGCTTCATGAGACACAATTCTTATTCTCTTGCTTGGAGATAATCAAGTGGTCGGCCCTCCCTTTCTTTTCTCTTTTCCCTTTTGCTCTCTTCTCCTTGGTGGTGTTGGTGGCCGGATTTTAGAAGAAGAAGAGGAAGCTTTTGGGTGGTGTTCATCTTGGAGGATTGTCACCCACACGACGTCCAAGGCGAGGCGAGGAATACGGCAGAAGATCTCAAGGTCATTATCTTACAAAGAGAAGGTATAACTAGTAGTTTTCTTCCGCATCATACTAGTTATTTTCTTTATAAGAATTCTAAATACAAGAGGCAATTAGATTTAGTTTTTCGAATTTATTTTTCGAGTTTGTGTTTTCTTCTTTTTCGAATTTGTGATTCGATTGTTCTTTTTGCTTAACCTAGAGTTATTTAAGGAAATTAAATATTAGCTTTCCTTAAAAGGCTTTTCCTAGGCGGTGGTGGTTGCTCCCATATCCAAGAAGGTCATGTGTCTCGCCATGCAGTCCTGGAAGTCAATTTTGGAAATTAATATTTAATAGATTTAATAACTTAGGTAGATTTGAATCAATAGTGTTAAGTTTATACTTGCGATTCAAATCTAAACCATTAAGAACAGATAAGTTAAATTTGGAATCAATGATGTTAAGTTCCGTCTGTGATTCCTAATTTAACTTCTAAAGAACACAATAGGTTATTTAAGGAAAGGTTCGACGCTTGTACAAAATTTTTTTGTACAATGGAACCGGTATGTTTTCCTAGGACTAACCAACAATTGGTATCACAGCTAAGGTTTGCCTCTGTGTGTTTAGAATTCAAATAGGTTATGCACATGTCATACATAATTTAGGCAGGATGATAGTAGGATGTGCTAACTCTTTGGTTGCAGACTTCAACTATTATGGCTTATTGATGTTGTGTGTGATTGGACCCTTGGACATGTCAAGGGTAATATTTTGTCTGTGCATGATTGTATGTAACTGATACAGCAGGAGCTGTATTAGCCCTAGGATTTTAGAATTTTATTTTCAATCTTGATTACATGTACATTCCCTCGTCGAATATAGGATCGATATATGTAAAATTCTATTTTTGTCGCGGATCGGATTCTTGCAAAGCGTGGTACTTTTGGAGCACCAGAGGCGCAGCGGAATAAGAAGCAAGATTGATGCGACGACTTGACCTGAAGGCGGTGGGTAAAGATGGCAGCAGCTAGGGTTGGTGCACATAGAGGACAGTAACAGAAAAAGGCCATAATAGTTGGAAATAATTTCCATATTTGTTGCTTTTATTTACTGTGATGTGTGTGTATGCATGTGATGTATGCTAGGATAGTTTAAAATTCCTCACTTTAAATAACTAAGTGGGAGAGGGATTTATTTTAATAAATTCCACGGTCTCCATTACTGGTTTGTAAGTGATGCAAACAAACTTGCGCGTTGGCTCTGAGTGCCTTCCTCCACATCGGATGAGTTTGTTTGCGGATCACTAGATCAAACTTCCATTATGGATGACTATAGGAAATTAATTAAGAGCGTGTGATCTTCCCCGTCAGAAGGGGTACAATCTTATTAATGGACTTAGTGTCAAATAATGGTATACACTTAGGCACGTCTAATAGTATCCTCCCCATCGAAGTCACTGTTATTATTTGTGTGACCGAAGGAAACCAACTATTAATTTTATTTGTCAAAAAGTTAGGTTGACAAGATAATAAAATTAATGGGTTACACCGTCCTTTTACAAATGTTGAATTTGTATACGTCCACACTATCGTGGCATACAAAATTCACGGTGTTTTGAGGTGTTGGTTAATTTAAAATAGTATTGTTTGAGGAATCAATATTATTCTAAATTTAGAGTCCTGACCAAAGTTATTTTTGTGATTCTTAGGATGACTTTCAACCCACTAGCCATTATACTGAAAGAGAACAAACTTATTGGACCTAACTACATAGATTGGAAAAGAAACCTGGACATTGTCCTTACTACTGAAAGCTATAAGTTTGTACTGACTGAGACTTGCCCTGGTGCACCTGACAGTGACTCTACCCTAGAGGAGATTGAGTACCATAAGAAATGGGTAAAAGCTGATGAGATGACGCAGTGTTACATTTTGACATCAATGTCAAATGTATTGCAACATCAGCATCAAGATTTACCAACAGCTTATGATATAATGAACAATCTCAAAGAACTCTTTGGGCACCAGAGTCGGACTGCTAGGCAAGAGGCAATGAGAAAGCTAATGACAGCCACCATGTCTGAGGGGGCACCCGTAAGGGATCATATCCTCAAAATGATGGCTTATCTGAATGAAATACAAGTCCTTGGAGGAAAAATCGATGGGGAAACCCAGGTCGATATAATTCTGCAAATGCTACCCAGAAGTTTTGAGCAATTCCGCCTAAACTATAACATGAACAAAAGAGAGTATACGTTGACGAAACTTCTTACAGAACTACAGGTAGCAGAAGGAATATTTTATCAAAGTTCTCAGATTCACTTTGCTAAAAATGGTTCTACTTCTATGCCGAAAGGCAAGAAGAAGAAGAAACAGGTCTTTTCAGCAAAGAGAGTGAATAAACCTCAGGGACAAAAGGCTAGAATGAAGAAGCCGAAGGGCAAGTGCTTCATCTACAAGCAGACAGGGCATTGGAAGGCAGATTGTCCTCATAGGAATCAGAACAATAAAGGTATATCTCGTGCTCTAGTTGTTGAAACATGTTTAGCGGTGTTATCTACCTTTATTGTTTTGATTCCTTTATTGATCATGTTTGCAATTCTTTGCGGGGGTTCCAGGAAACCTGACGACTATTTGAAGGAGAGATTACCATCTATATGGGCAATGCTATTAAGGTGACAGCTGTTGCAGTGGGAGACGCTTACTTATCTTTTGATAGGAATAGAAAATTAGTTTTAAGAAATTGTCTTTATGTACCCAGTTTTAGAAAGAATTTGATTTCAGTTTCTAAATTACATTTGGATGGATATTCTGTTTCCTTTAATAATAATGTGGTTATAAAGAGAAATAGGGTTATTATCTGTTCTGGTGCATGGGTTGGCAATTTATATACTTTAAATCCAATTTCTCCCACAAAGCAACAAATGGAAATTAATAACACATCTTCTAATTCCAATAAGAGAAAAGAACCTTCGGAGATGAACCAAGCGTATCTTTTTGACATCTAAGGCTTGGTCATATTAACTTAAGTAGGATTCACAGGCTTATAGTTGATGGACTCTTGGGTTCATTAGAGTTGGAAAATTTTTCAACTTGTGAATCTTGCTTGGAAGGTAAAATGACCAAGAGGTCTTTTAAGGCTAAGGGGTATAGAGCCAAAGAAGCGTTAGAATTGGTTCATTCTGATTTATGTGGTCATATGTCTATCCAGGCTAGATGTGGTTTTGAATATTTTTTCTCTTTTATAGACGATTATTCAAGATATGGATACATTTACTTAATGCGCCGCAAGTCTGAGTGCCTTGATAAGTTCAAAGAGTACAAGGCTGATGTGGAGAAACGTCTAGGTAAAAGTATCAAGACACTACGGTCTGATCGTGGTGGCGAATACCTCTTAGGAGAGTTTAGGTATTACTTATCAGAGGCTGGGATTCAATCCCAATTGTCCGAACTTGGTACACCCCAACAAAATGGTGTGGCAGAATGAAGGAATAGGACTCTTATGGAGATGGTTAGATCGATGATGAGTTATTCAGAATTACCAAATTCGTTTTGGGGATACGCTCTGGAAACGACATCATACATTCTGAACTTAGTATCTTCTAAATCAGTATCTTCTACTGCCACAGAATTGTGGAATGAGCGAAAGCCTAGTCTAAGACATATTCAGATTTGGGGTAGTCCAGCACATGTGCTGAAACTAGATACTGATAAGTTAGAATCTCGTACAGAAGTTCGTGTGTTTGTGGGTTATCCCAAAGGAACGAAAGGTGGTTTATTTTATAGTCCTAAAGACCAGAAGGTCATTGTTAGCACCAATGGCCAGTTTTTATAAGAAGACTATATAATGGATCACAAGCCCAGTAGCAAAATTGTTCTAGAATAACTTAGAGAGGACACGTCTACTTCAGTACCAACAGTACAAGATGATGTACCACAAGAGATTGCAACATGTGTCACACATGATACACGACCACAGACGGTGCCTCGTCATAGTGGGAGGGTTGTAAGGCAGCCTGAGAGATTCATGTTTTTGGGAGAGTCTTCAGACTTGATCCCGGGTAAACATGAACCTGATCCCTGGACATATGATGAAGCACTCCAAGATATAGATGCAGTATCTTGGCAAAAGGCAATGAATTTTGAAATAGAGTCTATGTACTCTAATAAGGTCTGGGAGCTTGTAGAATCACCTGATGATGTAAAAGCCGTTGGATGCAAGTGGATCTACAAAAGGAAAAGAGGGACAAACGGGAAGGTAGAAACCTTCAAAGAAAGGCTTGTTGCGAAAGGGTATACTCAGAAAGAGGGAATCGATTATAAGGAGACTTTTTCGCCGATAGCTATGCTTAAGTCTATCCGGATACTCTTATCTATTGCCGCTCATATGGATTATGAGATTTGGCAAATGGATGTCAAGACAGCTTTCTTTAACGGAAGTATTGAAGAAAACATCCATATGAAGCAACCAGAAGGGTTCATTGAAAAGGGCAAAGAGCATCTAGTGTGCAAGCTCAATCGGTCCATTTATGGATTGAAATAAGCTTCAAGATCTTGGAACATCTGGTTTAATGAAGTAATCCAGTCATATGGATTTATTCAGTGTCCGGATGAGTCTTGTGTATACAAGAAGTGTAATGGAAATGTGGTGGTATTTCTTGTACTATACATAGATGATATTTTGTTAATTGGCAACAATGTCAAGGTATTATCGGACGTAAGGGTATGGTTGTCCAAATAATTTGATATGAAGGACTTAGGAGAATGTGCACACATTCTTGGGATCAAAGTTATAAGGGATCGCAAGAAAAGAATGTTGTGCCTATCTCAAGCTTCATATATAGACACGATCCTTGCTCGTTTGAACATGCAAAACTCCAAGAAAGGTTTCTTACCTTTTAGGCATGGAGTAGCCTTATCTAAAGAGATGTCTCCGAAGACATCAAAGGAGATGGAGGATATAAAGGCAGTTCCTTATGCTTCGACTGTAGGAAGCCTTATGTATGCAATATTGTGTACGAGACCTGATATCTATTTTGTCATTGGTATGGTTAGCAGATATCAGAGTAACCCTGGATAAGGACATTGGACTGCTGTGAAGCATATATTAAAGTACCTGAGAAGGACTAGAGATTATATGCTAGTCTACCAAGCAAACGATTTGCTCCCTGTGGGTTACACGGATTCGGACTTCCAATCAGATAGGGACAACAGTAAGTCTACATCAGGCTATGTGTTTACTCTAGGAGGTGGAGCCATTGCATGGAGGAGTGTTAAGCAGAAATACGTCTCAAACTCAACCATGGAAGCTGAGTATGTGGCAGCCTCTGAGGTGGCCAAAGAAACTGTATGGCTTAGGAACTTTCTAATGGAGTTAGATGTGATTCCTAGTTTGCCCAAGATCATCACAATTTATTATGATAATAGCAGTGCAGTTGCAAACTCGAAGGAACCACGAGCCCATAAGGCAAGTAAACATATAGAGCGTAAGTACCACCTGATATGAGACGTCGTCAAGCGAGGAGAAGTTGTCGTCGCCATGATTGCATCAGCAGATAACCTGGCAGATCCTTTCACTAAGGCCCTTCCGGCGAAAGCTTTTGATCGGCATGTGGAGGGGATGGGAATCAGATGTATGGCAACAGATATGGCAGCTTAATCTTTTAGTGTAAGTGGGAGATTGTTGGAGTGTATACTAAAAGCCTAACTTTTGTAAACATTTATTTTGAAATAAAAGAATCACATTGGTCAATATCTACATTTATTTGTTAAATGTAATTGTTCAATTAATTTATATAGTAGACAACATGGTGTGTGGTGTCACACACAGAAGATCATGTTGACGGTTCTTTATAAATTATAAACAGTTGCTCACGACTAAGATGGAAAGGAACAAACCATCGGAATAGTCGTAATGTAATTAAGTATTAGTTTATCTTGATTAATAAATTACACTGATACACTCTAAGTGTATTGAGTAGGACTATTTAGGTAAGTTCTTTTTGTACTGACTTAGTAAAAGAACTAGACCTTATTATTATGGAAGTGTGTGCTCTTAATCCTAATATAATAAAAAGCACATATATTTAATATTTATTTCTTTGACTTATCAAAGGGTGAGGTTTAGCTCGATAAATCAATATGCCCGATAAGTAAGGAAATGATATTAAATATAGTATGTATTGTTGATTATAGAAGGAATCTGTCTCCTAGTTATCTAAGTTGAGAATGTCCCCAAGAGGAGCTCATAAGGATTGCAGGAGCTCATAAGCATATATATTAAACCCTGCAGGTGGATTTAGTCCGACATGACAATGAAGTTGAGTGGTACTATTCTTGGAGCTAGATATTAATTAAGTGAGTTGTCAGTAACTTACTTAATTAGTGGACATTTGTTATCTTAAACATAGGGAGACTAACACACTCATGATAAGAAGGAGCCCATAATGTAATTTGGGATTGGTGCGGTAGTGCGATAATAACTCTCTAGTGGAATGAGTTATTATCGATGAACTTGAGTTGTGTGTTCGGGGCGAACATGGGATACTCAAGCTCATCGGAAGGCCAAAACCAATTTCTCCTTTAGGTCTCTGTCGTAGCCTCATTATAACCTCAAGTCCATCCAAATGAAAGGTCCATCTTGGTGTCGAAGAAGGGGGTCGGCCCAATGCTTGGTGACCAAGCAAGGGCCGACCACATCCTCTTTATAGGGGTCGGCCCTATTGCTTGGTGACCAAGCATGTAGGGGTCGGCCAAGATTAATTCAAATAGGAGGGGTGTTTCAAATTTTTAAAATCTTCTCTTTGAAGAAAACTACAAGTTTTAAAAGAGAGATTTTAAATTTAAAAATTTTCCTTATTTGAATTAGGTCACATGTTTTAAAAGAGAATTTAAAGTTTTTAAAACTTTCCCTTTTTAACCATTTTCATGGTTGAGAAAAAAAGGAAGAAAAGTTTTAAAATTTAAATTTTCTATCATCATGTTAAAAAAGAAAATTTTATAAGAAAAGTTTTAAATTTTAAAACATGATTTTAATTTTTAGAACTTTCCTTTTTTAACTCCTACTTTAGGAAAGAGAGCTTGTAAATTTTACAAGAGGATTTCTTCTTGTAATTTTTTTTTAAAAAAAATATATTTCCTTTTCTCTTGATGAGGTGGCCGACCACCTTGCTTGGTGCCCAAGCAAGGGGCCGGCCATAATTAAAATAAAAAAAATCATCACAAAATTAATGTTGGTGATTGATTCAATCAAGAGGAAAGAAAAGGAAAAATTAAAAGGGAAAAGGAAAAACTCTTGGAAGATTTTAATTTTTGTAAAAAAAATTCCCTTATTTGCCTTGGGCAAATAATATAAAAGAAGGGGTGACGAGGCTTCATGAGACACAATTCTTATTCTCTTGCTTGGAGATCATCAAGTGACCGACCCTCCCTTTCTTTTCTCTTTTCCCTTTTGCTCTCTTCTCCTTGGTGGTGTTGGTGGCCGGATTTTAGAAGAAGAAGAGGAAGCTTTTGGGTGGTGTTCATCTTGGAGGATTGTCGCCCACACGACGTCCAAGGCGAGGAAGGAATACGGCAGAAGATCTCGAGTTCATTAAGTTACAAAGAGAAGGTATGACTAGTAGTTTTTTTCCACATCATACTAGTTATTTTCTTTGTAAGAATTCTAAATACAAGAGACAATTAGATCTAGTTTTTCGAATTTATTTTTCGAGTTTGTGTTTTCTTTTTTGAATTTGTTATTCGATTGTTCTTTTTGCTTAACCTAGAGTTATTTAAGGAAATTAAATATTAGCTTTCCTTAAAAGGCTTTGCCTAGGCGGTGGTGGTTGCTCCCATATCCAAGAAGGACATGTGCCTCGCCATGCAGTCCTGGAAGTCAATTTTGGAAATTAATATTTAATGGAATTAATAACTTAGGTAGATTTCAATCAATAGTGTTAAGTTCTGCTTGCGATTCAAATCTAAACCATTAAGAACAGATAAGTTAAATTTGGAATCAATGATGTTAAATTCTGTTTGCGATTCCTAATTTAACTTCTAAAGAACACAATAGGTTATTTAAGGAAAGGTTTGACACTTGTACAAAAAATTTTTATACAGTGGAACCGGTAAGTTTTCCTAGGACTAACCAACAATTTAAACAATCACCTTATGTGCGCTTAATCCCCCACACTTATAGGGAAGCACTTTAGGGCACTTTGAATATGCTTCTTAGCCCCAAAACTATATGGGAAGCAATTCAAGATACTCTAAACATGTCCTTTATCCCAAAACTTCAGAGGGCATCTTACATGTATCTTCTTTAACATGCATAAAATATAACCCAACATGTATCTTCTTTAACATGCATAAAAAATATCACAACATGTATCATCGAAATAACTTATACTGCAGGTGAGTAGTACTTACATTCTTTCGCTAGATCTTACTATTATAGGGTGTAGGGAAGACAAGCCTCTCTTGTACGCCTTATGCTATGTTTACTCTAGAGTGTGGATGAGGAAAGGAAAGGAATCAACGATAGAAAGTTACCTTTGGAGGAAGAGAAAAGAAAGGATAAAGAAATATTTTCCTTTGCACACTTGTTTACCTTGATAGAGGAAGGTGAATACTTATGATGTAATTTTGTAAATAAAAAAGGGTGCATGCGTCATTTTCTTGGTACATAGTGTAATTTTGTGAGTTAAAAAGGCTACATGCGTCATTTTTTTGGTATATGATGTAATTTTGTAAATGCAAAAGGGGTACATGCGTCATTTTTTTCCCATCCGCTGCTTTCTGTCCGATTTTGAGATGATCGATTTTGGCTCCAAAATTATCCGCTGATGGATTGCATTACTTTTCCTTCGAAAAATTTTAATGAAGTAAACGACGGAAACTTTTCCATCATGGAAACTTTTTCTTAATTTTACTTTCCACTCTCCCAAGTAAACAGAGCCTTAATCTCCAAGTAACCCTTTCCATGCATACTAATCCTTGTAAAAACTCCCCTCTTAGAATCTCCTCTTGAAGAACTTAGAACCCTATGGTTCTTGGCCAAAAACTAAAAAGAGGAGAAGAGGAATTTTGGCTAGGGAGGAGAAGAGGAAACCAAAAATTAGGTTTTTGGTCTCTTCCATTCCTTTTTATACTAAGTAGAAGTTGAAGTATCTCTTCACACATAATCTACATATAATGAATAGTTTCCTATTTCCATTATGATGCTTTTACCACCACTTAATGGCTACTTAAACCAATCTTAAATCAAAGTCTAGGGTTCAAATCCTAGCATGGATCATTTATATTTATATTTATATTTCTTTTCTTTTCTTCTATTTCTTTTTGCTCTTTTGGAAGAGAGGAAATTTACAGGTGTTACAATCCCCCATACTTTATAAAAAGTTCGTCCTCGAACTTAGAACAATTGTGGATACTTCTGTCTCATATCATCCTCACGTTCCCATGTTGCCTCTTCATTCTGTTGACTTTGCCACAACACTTTTACTAATGGTATCTCTTTGTTCCTCAGCTTCTTAACTTCTCGATCTATTATCTAAATAGGTCGACTTTCATCACTGAGATCCTCTTGAACTTGTACCATCTATGACTCAATCACTTGGTTTACATCGGGAACACGCTTCTTCAGCATTGAGACATGGAATACATTATGGATGGCCGACATCTCCTGAGGTAGTTCCAGCTCATGAACTACCTTACCAACCCTTTTGTTGATCAGGTATGGCCCCACATAATGTGGATTCAACTTTCCTTTCTTTCCAAACCGTATCACTCCTTTTATAGGAGCTACTTTGAGGAACACTGAATCCCCAACCTTAAATTCCAGCGGTCTACGACGCACATCCACATAGCTCTTCTGCTGGCTTTGAGCAGTTTCTATTCTCTGGCGAATGTTCTGAATGACTTTGGTGGTGTCCTCGATAAGATCTGTCTGGAGTCCCATTTCTTTCTTTTCACCACCTTCATACCAACAGATAGGAGACCTACATCTCCTCCCATATAGAGCCTCGTAGGGTGCCATTCCGATAGTAGCTTGGTAGCTATTGTTGTATGCGAATTCTGCTAGGTATAGTATCGGCACAAGCCCGTAGCATATCCTCTAGAACTTGATTTACTCGTTCTGTTTGCCCGTCAGTTTGAGGATGAAATGTCATGCTAAATCGTAGCTTAGTGCCAAGGGCTCTATGAACACACTCCCAGAAGTGTGAAATAAAGTGACCATCTCTATCCGAAATTATGGTTTTGGGAACTCTATACAATCTAATAACCTCTTTAACATACATTTGCGCTAGCTGTTCGATAGAGTAAGATATTCTAATAGTTAAAAAATGAGCAGACTTGGTCAATCTGTCCACTATTACCCAGATAGCATCGTAACCATTCGTGGTTCTGGGTAATCCTACTATGAAGTCCATAGATATATCCTCCCACTTCTATTCTGGAATCTGAATAGGCTGCAGAACTCCGCTCGGTCTCTGATGTTCTGCTTTAACCTATTGACATGTCAGACAGGTGTTGATATATCTTGCTATGTTTCTTTTCATTCCAGACCACCAGAAGCGTTCCTTTACATCTTGGTACATCTTGGTGGAACCAGGATACATAGCGTAGGGTGTTCCATGGGCTTCATCTAAAATTTTCTGTCGTAGTTCTGCTTGATTAGGGACACAGAGGTGATCACCATAATATAGTATTCCACGGTCTGATACTCGGAACTCTCCATTTTCTCCTTCTTATATTCCCCGCTTGATCTTCTGAATATTAGGATCTTCATCTTGCCCTCTCTGTATTTCTTCAAGCAGGGTTGACACTAATGTCAAGGTGGAGAGCTACCCAGTAACAATTTCAAGCCTAAAATTTATTATTTCTTTCTGTAGGAGATGAGACATAGCAGATAAGGACAATAAAACTGTGCAAGATTTCCTACTTAGTGCATCTGCCACTTTGTTCGCCTTCCCTGGATGGTAGAGGATTTCACAGTCATAGTTTTTGACCAGTTCAAGCCATCTCCGCTATCTCATGTTCAGGTCTTTCTGAGTGAATAAATACCTAAGACTCTAGTGATCTATGTAAATCTTGCACTGAGCTCCGTATAAGTAATGCCTCCAAATTTTGAGAGCAAAGACTACCGCTGCTAATTCAAGGTCATGAGTAGGATAGTTCTTCTCATAATCCTTGAGTTGTCTCGAGGCATAGGCAATGAATTTGTCATTCTGCATCAGTATAGCCCCGAGCCCTAATTTAGAAGCATCACTAATAAATATAAAAGCTTTCGCTATTCACTGGAAGAGTCAGGATTGGAGCACTGGTTAGTCTCCTTTTCAGTTCAGTGAAACTCTTCTCACAATCCTCTGTCCACTCAAATTTTCTATTCTTTCTGGTAAGTACTGTCAATGGGGAGGCGATCCTTGAGAAGTTCTCTACAAATTTCCTGTAGTAGCCTGCTAACCCAAGGAAACTCCTGATTTCATTAGCATTCGTGGGTCTATTCCAGTTACTCACAGCTTCTATTTTCATCAGATCCACCATAACCCCATTCTTGGAAATAATGTGACCTAGGAAGGACACTTGATCGAGCCAAAACTCACACTTGGAGAACTATGCGTACAACTGGCTCTGCTGAAGAATCTGTAATATTGTCCTCAGATCTTCAGCATGTTCTTCTTGAGTTCTGGAGTATATAAGGATATCGTCTATGAAGACGATTATAAACTTGTCCAAATATGCTTTGAATACACTGTTCATCAGATCCATAAACGTAGCAAGAGCATTCGTCACTCCAAAAGGCATGACTACAAACTCGTAATGCCCATACCTCGTTCGGAATGTCGAGTACATCATCCGCTTTCACTTTCACTTGATGATATCTGGACCACAAGTCTATCTTGAAAAAGACTGTGGCTCCCTTTAACTAATCAAATAGATCATCAATTCTCGGCAGGGGATACCTATTCTTGATTGTTACTTTGTTCAGCGCTCGGTAGTCCACACATATTCGCATGGACCCATCCTTCTTCTTTACGAACAACACTGGAGCTCCCCATGGTGAGTGACTAGGGCGAATAAAACCCTTGTCGAGTAGCTCCTGTAGTTGTCCCTAAAGTTCTTTCAATTCTACCAGAGTCATGCAGTAGGGTGCCTTTGAGATTGGATGGGTACCAGGGATGAGTTCAATCTCAAATTCAATTTCCCTATCCGAGGCTAAGCCAGGCAACTCATCTGGAAATACTTCTGGGTAGTCACATACAACTCTAACTTCCTCTAACTTTTGGTCTCTTTCTTGTTGGGTATTAATCACATGAGCTAGAAACCCATCACATCCATCGGCTAACATTTTATGAGCTTTTATGGTCGATAAAAATTTCTAGGTTCTCTTCTTTGATTCTCCGATGAACTCAAACTCAGGTTTTGCCTTGGGTTGAAATAGGACTCTTCACTTATGACACTCGATGAAAGCACCATACTGTTGGAGCAATCCTAATGGTCCATGCGACCATGTGTTTGGGTGTTTGGGCAAAGGGTTTAAGTTAGGTTCACCCTTGTATTTGATATATGTATTTGAGTTGTGCAGGTTTGTAGGATACACATGTGACTCAGGTTGATGGCTTCGGGTCCGGTGAAGGATGGAGTATCCGAGGGACCGTGGACAAGGCAACGAGGACAAGGGCCGAGGGAAGCGACTTCGAGGCATATGCCAAGGATGGCATTGGGGATGAGCCACGGGCTTGAATGCATCTGAGGGACGAGAGCCAAAGGAAGTAAGCTTGAAGGTAAGAGGTCAAGGCTGCAAAGAAGCGTCAAGTGAGTCATAAGGGTGAGGGTACGAGTGCAAGAGAGATTGTACTCGGAGTAAAATCCTAGTTTTAGGGTTTTACTGTAGCGTTACTGTAACAGTATTATAGCGTTACTATAGCAGTATTGTAGCGTTATTATTGCAGTCAACTACATGTTTTAACAGTCGACTAGTGCAGTCAACCGTGCAGTTGACTGGGAGAGAACACAATGCTTCTGTTCGTTCGGTCAGTATGGAGCAGTCGACTGCTAGTTTTAGCAGTCGACTGGTATCGAGTTGTTGGGATGTAATGGTTGACTTTTCATAGAGGGCAGTCGACTGCATGTTTTTATTGGATTTTCGGGCCACGAAAACCGCTTTTTCGAGTCGCGGAAACCCCGAAACCCCAAGACACGGATCCGTGCGAAGAATAAAACTTTCGAAAAATACGAGTACGAGTTTACTAACCTATAGATCTACACTAGAACTATATGTTAAAGAGATTTACCCTTGATGCGTGCCCTTCGCGAATCCCGCTCGTCCAAGGTGCCGGATCTAGAGAGTGTCAAAGTAGACACTCCTCTAGAAGTATCCACACGAACAAGTAGGTGGAGGAAAAACCACACAAAAGGTGTGCTTGCACCTTTGGATGGTTCGGCCAAAATAGGAGGAGAGGGAGAAAGGAAGAGCTTGAGGAGAAAGAAGAAAAGAGAGATACACACACAAAATGAAAACTCCTCCTCAATTGCCTTGATGTGGTCGGCCACATTAGGAGGTGTAACCCCCTTCACATTAATCACAATTAATGTGGAGGCCGTTAAAGTGAAGAATTGTAACCTCCATGAGGTGACATCTCACTTAAATAACCATGATGATGTGGAGCATCATCATTGGTCCACATCTTGCCAACTCACTAATAATGTGGCATAAAGCCAAGTCAAACTTGACTCTTTCTCTTCCTCTCAAGTCAAGTCAAACTTGACTTAATATCTCTCATGGTTGATCTAATCCAACCATTTAATTCAAGCCAACTTAATATAATGAATCTAATTCATTTAATTAAATTGATTTAATGAGTCATAATCTAAATTAGACTCATTGAACACATGAATCAACTTGAGTCCAACTCAATTAGCCTAATTAGGATTACTCTTAATCCAATTTGATTCATCAAATGAATCTAATCCTCTTGGTTCATCATATGAACCTAATCTCCATCTAATTGTCCTTAGTGTGTGACCCTATAGGTTCTTGTAACGTTGGCAATGCCCCTAAACCCATTTAGGAGCATAAGTAATAAGCGGTATCTAGCAACACATCATTACTACCCAAGTTACAAGAATGTTGAGATCCAACATCACCTTTGTGACTACTAATTGTGACTCCTTACAATATATGACAAGTGTCCTTCTATCCTAGACATCTAGATTGATCAATGTGAGGCATAAACCGTGTCATCCTCTGACCAATCTAAATCTTGAACTCCAAGTAGACTCACTAAATCAAATGAGCTCAATATCTCATATTGACTCATTTGGGCATGGCCATGCACTTCGTGGTCTCACTCTATCAAGAATATCGATGTCGCTCCCATCATATAGGAGGGATAGATCCCATCTACATCACTCACATCCCTCTACATAATTCGTTACATACCCAGTAATCGCCTTTATAGTTCACCTAATTACGGGTGACGTTTGACGAAACCAAAGTACATAACACCTTATGTAGGGATCCATGGTGACTTCAGGTCTAAGGACTAGTAGTCATACTAATAGTCACATGAGAAAGTATTTGACACTCATATAACAATCCATGATACTATCTCATAGCGGGTCATTCAGTAAACATTCTCCAATGCATACCCATGTGTCAACTTGATATCTCTATATCCATGACTTGTGAGATCAAGTCATCGAGTTGACCTACATGCTAGTCTCACTAGGAATGATTAAGAGTAGTGTTCCCTATATCATCTCACTATCGGTTCAACTAACCGATTGATATCGGTGAGAACCTCCTACTCAAGGACGCTATTATACTTAGTTTATTTGGCACCAATACAAGTAAGTATAATAACCAAAATAAATGCCTTTATTTATATAAGAATATGATACAATAAGTCCATAATACAATCATCAAATGATTGGCTCTAGGGCTCTAACTAACAATCTCCCACTAGCACTAGTGCCAATAAGCCCCAATGACCTAGTGTGACCATCATGCTTCCTCTGTGCAAAAGCCTTGGTCAAGGGATCTGCGATGTTAGCCTCTGTAGGTACTCTGCATATCTTCACATCTCCTCTCTTGATAATCTCTCAAATGAGATGGAAGCACCGTAGTATGTGTTTGGTCTGCTAGTGTGAGCGAGGTTCCTTCGACTGTGCTATAGCTCCATTGTTGTCACAATAGAGCTCAATAGGGTCAACAATACTAGGAACCACCCCAAGTTCAGTGATGAACTTGCGAATCCAAACTGCCTCCTTTGCTGCCTCTGATGCAGCAATGTATTCGGCTTCTGTCATAGAATCTGCTACTGTGCCCTGCTTCGAACTCTTCCAGCTCACAGTACCACCATTTATGCAAAATACGAACCCTGACTGCGCTCGATAATCATCCTAGTCGGTCTGGAAGCTAGCATCACTGTAACCCTTTATAGCTAGCTCGTCAATGCCTCCATATATCAAAAAATATTCTTTAGTCCTTCTTAAGTACTTAAGAATATTCTTGACCGCTATCCAGTGACTTTCACCTGGATTTGACTGGTATCTGCTCGTCATGCTCAAAGCATACGAGACATCAGGTCGAGTATATAGCATGGCGTACATGATAGATCCTATGGCTGAAGCATAAGGGATCTGATCCATGCGGTTTCTCTCCTCTCTTGAAGAGGGACCTTGAGTCTTCGAAAGACTCACGCCATGTGACATCGGCAGTGTAACGCCCGCCCCCTTTTTCCCACTCCTGCATAGTGAGAGGGGCGGGGTTACTGACTTTCACTTAGACTTAGCAGACATAACATACATACAGCGGAAGCATATATATATTTTTTCTAAAATCATACTAAGCATATGAACATGAAATAGCATGGTTCAACTTAATAGTCATATTATTCATTTCTGACACATGCATAGGGAATCATGAAAGACATCAACATAACATAACATATTATTCATAAGTTCTTTTAAGCAGGTCATTTTATTTCTTTAGCCAAGTCACCATCACACATCTCTTGCCCCTTCCTGCTGATCCTCTAGTTTATCCATCCTTTACCTTTATCTGTGGTACAAGGAAAAGTATCTGTAAGCACTCAAGGCTTAGTGAGATCCTTTCTTACTCACAAAAACCAACATATCATGTAAAATCATCATATCATACATCATGGAATAAATGACGCTCATATCATCATATAATTAAAAACATATCATATCATGGCATGAATTTCAATAACATCGTAACATAAAGTAAACAACATATTATGGCATAAATCTTATCATGGTATAAGTAACATCATATCATAGCATAAGTAATCATCATATCATGGTATAATTCATATCATAGCATAAGAAATCATCATATCATGGTATAGATCATATCATAATATAAGAAATCATCATATCATGGTATACATCACATCATAGTATAAGTGTACATCATAGCATAAGTGAAAACATCATAACATTTCTTTTCATAATAGCAAGGCATCATATCATAGCATAATTGTAAGCATTATTTCACATCATATCGTAAGCATGGATGCAAGATGTCCTTTAAAACATGGGTAATGTCATGTGCAATATGCCTTTCAAAACATGTTTTATGTCATGGGTGAGATGTCTTAAAACAATATTATATAGTACTTGAAAATAATCTCAACATGAAAAGGGTCCGGCTTAGTACCACATGCATACATAATGCGCGCATCCTAAGTAGACCCAAGGTAACTAGTCTTGAACCTACTAGGAAACTAGGCCCGTAGCTCGACCTAGGGGCACGTAAGAAGCCCACCCTTTACTAGGCCCGTAATTCGACCTAGGGGCGCATAAGGAGCCCACCCTTTTGGTACAAGCCATTCAAAGTAAAATACATGTCATATCATATCTTTATCATTTCATAACATATCCGTTTCATTCTTAGCATATCATATTCATGTCATTCATAGCATATCATGTTCATGTCATTCATAGCATATCATGTTCATGTCATTCATAACATATCATGTTCATGTCATTCATAGCATATCATGTTCACGTCATTCATGTCATTCATAAGGTATGCATAAATGGGCACATAGCCATGCATACTTGGGCACATAGCCATCATACTTGTCTTGGGCACATAGCCATCATATTTGGGCACATAGCCATTATAGGTATCATTCTCATTCATGGTTCATAAGCATACTTAAATGAGCAATAAAATATATCATGGAAGGAAAAAGAAAACATAATCATGCATGGATCACGAGTTAACTTTTCCTAATTCATATCATGGCAAAGGAAAGTACATAATGAGTCATAATTTAGTCTAAATCCTCAACCCAGTAAGGGTGGCCGAAACATGCATAGGCTCATTTAGGTTACATGAAATCATACAAGCATATGAACCCAAATTCATTTCTATAACATTTATCATAAGGAACATCATAAGCATATTTGATTTAGGTTCTATGCTTCCTAGGTTTTGAAACCCACCTTGGCCGAAACATACAAGGTCCAAAACTTGGTTACAAATAGCATATAAACATGTGAACCTTAAACAATTTCCATGCATTTATCATAGGCAACCACATGAGCATATTAGGTTAAAGTTTCAAGCTTCCTAAGTCCACAAACATAGGTGGCTGAATGTCATCAATGTGACTCTAAGGTTTTCAACCAAATATAAGCATGTGAGTACCTTACAAATTTCATAGCATATCATAGAGGAGAACATAAACATGTTAGGGTTGAATTTAGGCTTGCCTAAGCCCTACATTTCATGTTGGCCGAAAATTCATCATGTGAAAACAACATGAAATCTCAAGTGCATTATGTTATCTTCATATCTTTTCATAAGGTAAAACATAAGCAAGCTAGATTTGAGGTTGAGCCTCCTTAAGGTATTTAATCCCTACATGGCCGAAACCTTAAGGTAAGGTCCTACTAGTTCTAAGCAACCTAAAAGTATAAAACATCAAGAGAACATTCATAATATATTAAGGAAAACTTCATACTTGATACTTCTTTTAGAATTTACAAGCATGTGTGTAACGACCCTAACTTCTACTTAGCCTTTAAATTATGCTGGAATTATATATACACCTTTTTTTTTCTTTTGTTTTCCACCTCCTGGCCCGTACACATGTCCCCATAAGAATAATTGCAGCCATGCACTTTATTAATCGTTAAACCACGTGAGTACACATGTACCACCAACATTCAAAACCCAGTAAAGTTCTTCCCAAAGCAAACAACGTACTAATCCAAACATCTCAAAGCAAAATATAACTAATCATTCAAACAATGTTTTTTTTTTCTCAAAACTCTCAAAGCATGGATCACATAACACTTATGATTGTCATTATTTTTATTAACGATTGACTTATTCGCAGAAGCTGCAAGGTCTTCGGGTGTGTACTGCCAACCTGGTCCGATCAAGTACCAATGCCTCCAGCCTCCTCATTTTCCTCACCTGCATCCATTCAAACCTAGTGAGTCTAACGACCCAACACGTCCCAACCATGATATCACATATTATATAAATAGGCACATGCATCCGGGATAAAAAGAAAATCATGAACATATTCATTTCCACAAACCATTTAAATTCTTGAGCATCGTATTTCATTTCTATGTAACATTAAAACCACCATATCATTTAGATATGCCTACAACATTTACCATAAATCTTTTTTTTTTGTTCGATCATTAGAAGTGACTAGCCTTCATCATTTATCCTTTATCCTTTGTTAGATTGATCAATCTCTAAACCATGGTACATGACGGCGGGGCGTCAGCAACTCCTGTCACTGGGCCGTGGCCGAATATGGGAATCTGATATTGGGGTCCCTCTGGGGCCTTGTCCCATAAACGGGGTCCCTCTGGGGCCTTGGCCCTCACAGTATTCCTATTAATCATTATTTGGTCACAGTCACTCATTTAATTTATTTTTATATTTGACTAAAATTTTCATCGTTTTCCCTAAATCCAGCATGCATTTTAACATCAGCATTAATATAAGTTCATGAAAGCTTTTATAAATCTCACAAAAAGACATTTTTATCGTATGCTATGACTATCCAAGACACCGCCTAGACTTCTAAAACCTTCCCAAGTATGAGCTCAAGATGCTCCCAAAACTAACCGATGTCCAACACCTTTTTCCCTTCCTTTCCAGAACCCATCCTCATGCCTAATCCTCTTAGAACCACTAGACATCCTCCTAGCACCATCCTTATGGCAGCCCCTGCCCCTTGCATTCACCAGGCATCATGATTCATCTAGCAAATCCAGGAAACATCAAGAACCTACTAGTCCCCTTTTGGTAAAAGTAATCCAATAATTGAAAATGTGATCCTCTCTATTTATTCAAACACACCTGCAGTAGCTTACTAGTAAATCCAAGAAAATCCTCAAGAAAAACCTGCAAGTTTCCTTCTAATAACAAAATAAAATAATCCAACAATTGGAAACGTAATCCTCAATATTTACCAAGCATACCTACAGTAGCATCCATATCATGATTTGAATGTCACAAAGAAAGGTTTAAGGACGTGCCTTTTGCGTTTAAGATGTTCAAAAATCTATCCTTGGCGTGAGGAGATGAGCAGCATGAGCAAGGAGCCTTTAGCCGAACCTCCTCCCTCACGTTTTCCTTTGTACTGTGCTTCGGCAAGGGAGACCACGACGGCGCTATTTTCTCTCCTCCCAGGTTAGGGTTTTTGCTTTAACCTTATCTAGACTCAGTAATCCCATGTATTTTATTTTATTTTTTTTTCTATTTAATGTGATTACCTTTTTCTTTATATCCGTAACCCCCCCCCCCCTTTTTTTTTCCTTTGTATTTATCTATTTCTAAATTATGAAATCTTTTAATATTTATTTAGCCATCATTTATTCAAATTAAAATGAATAACCCATTTAATTAAATAAATCTAGCGATTTACGTTAGGAGACCTTGGATGTTATAATTCCTCCCTCCCTAAAAGAAAATTTCGTCCTCGAAATGAGAACTTACCAAATAACTCTGGGTAGCGACTCCTCATGTCGGTCTCAGTCTCCCAGGTAGCTTCTTCCTCTGAGTGATTTAGCCATCTAACCTTGACCATCTTTATGACTTTATTTCGCAGTCTCCTCTCCTGCCTGCTCAAGATTTGAGTAGGTCTCTCTTCATAAGACAGATTTGGTGCAAGCTGTAGTGGTTCAAAATTTAGTACATGTGAAGGATTCGACATGTACTTGCGGAGCATCGAAATATGGAAAACATTATGCACTCCTGCTAGATTGGGTGGCAAAGCCACCCGATAGGCCAATGCTCCCACTCTTTCTAGGATCTCGAATGGCCCTATGAATCTTGGACTGAGTTTACCTTTCCGACCAAATCTCATTACACCCTTCATCGGTGCTATTTTCACAAAAACATTATCGCCGACTGCAAACTCTAGATCCCTTCTTCTTTTGTCAGCGTAACTCTTTTGTCGACTTTGAGCAGCCTTCATCCTATCCCGGATCCTGACCACTAGATCTGCTGTATGTTGAACAATTTCCGGTCCCATTTCTGCCCTTTCTCCGACCTCGTCCCAATGAATAGGTGATCTGCATTTCCTCCCATAGAGTGCTTCATAAGGGGCCATTCCTATAGATGACTGATAACTATTGTTATAAGTGAACTCCACTAGAGGTAGCTTCGGTTCCCAACTCCCCTGAAAATCGATCACACATGCTCGGAGTAAATCTTCCAAAATCTGTATCACTCTTTCTGACTGACCATCGGTCTGAGGATGAAATGCTGTACTGAACAGTAGTCTAGTTCCCATAGCGGAATGCAAACTCTTCCAGAATGACGATGTAAACCTCGGATCTCTATCTGATACTATAGATGCTGGAATTCCATGCAATCTGACTATTTCTCGGATGTACAGTTCTGCATATTGGGTCATGGAGAAGGTCGTCTTCACTGGTAAAAAATGTGCTGACTTAGTGAGGCGATCTACTATAACCCAAATGGCATTATGACCTTTCACCGTTCTAGGTAAGCCTACTATGAAATCCATAGTGATATTTTCCCATTTCCACTCTGGAATAGGAAGTGGCTTAAGCATCCCTACTGGCCTCTGGTGTTCTGCTTTCACCTGCTGACAAGTTAAACATTCAAATACAAAACGTATGATGTCTCGTTTCATTCCTGGCCACCAATAAAGTAACTGTAAGTCCTTATACATCTTTGTACTCCCTGGGTGAATTGAATAAGGAGTATTATGGGCCTCGGCCAAAATCTCAGCCCTAAGTGAGTCACCACTAGGAACCCAAAGTCGACCCCGATATTTGACAATGCCATCCTCAACTGAGTATAATGTCAGGCCCTTAGACTCATCCTTCTGCCTCCATTTCTGTAGTTGCTCATCTGTAGCTTGTCCTGTCCGAATTCTGTCCCTTAAGGTAGACTGCACTGTCAGAGTAGATAGGTTAGGAGCCTCACTCCTAGCATATATCTCAAGATTAAACCTCTGAACCTCTGCCTGAAGGGGTCCTTGCACTGACAGTTGGGCTATGACTGATGTTTTCCTACTCAAGGCATCAGCAACAACAATAGCTTTTCCGGAATGGTAGCTAATATCGCAGTCATAGTCCTTTACAAGCTCTAGCCATCTCCTCTGTCTCATATTCAGCTCTTTCTGGGTAAAGAAGTACTTAAGACTCTTATGATCAGTAAAAACTTTACACTTCACCCTAGATAATAATGTCTCCATATCTTTAATGCAAATACAACTGCTGCTAGCTCCAGATCATGAGTTGGATAATTCTTCTCATGCACTTTCAGCTGTCTAGATGCATATGCAATAACTCGATCATGTTGCATAAGCACTGCACCCAAACCTAGCTTCGAAGCGTCTGTATACAATACATACTCTCCTTGCCCTGCTGGCATAGCTAAAACTGGTGCAGTAGTAAGAGCTTGCTTCAACTTCTCGAAACTTTCCTGACAATCTGATCCCCATACAAATTTTGCATTCTTCTTCGTTAGAGCTGGTAAGGGTGTCGCAATAGTGGAAAACCCCTTGATAAATTTCCGATAGTAGCCAGCTAAGCCTAAGAAACTGCGCATCTCAGTTGCAGTCCTAGGCACTGGCCATTCTCTGACTACCGTAACTTTAGTAGGACCAACCTCCAATCCTTCTCTTGAGATTATGTGGCCTAAGAATGCCACCCTCTCTATCCAAAACTCGCACTTGCTGAACTTTGCAAACAACTTTTGATCTTGCAGTATTTGTAATGTTGTCCTCAAGTGTTGACTATGCTCCTCTCTGCTCTTCGAATAGACTAAGATATCGTCTATGAATATGATAATGAACCGATCAAGATATGACCGGAACACACGATTCATGAGATCCATGAAGATCGCCGGGGCATTTGTCACCCCGAACGACATCACTAAAAACTCATAATGTCCGTATCGGGTTCTAAAAGCTGTCTTATGCACATCTGCTTCTTTTACCCTCAACTGATGGTATCCTGATCGAAGGTCTATCTTCGAGAATATTGAAGCTCCTTGCAACTGATCAAATAAATCCTCAATTATTGGTAGGGGATACTTATTTTTCACTGTGACTCTATTCAACTCTCGGTAGTCGATACATAGCCTCATGCTCCCATCCTTTTTCTTTACAAACAACATGGGTGCACCCCATGGGGAAAAACTCGGGTGAATGAATCCTTTATCTAGCAACTCCTGAATCTGATATTTCAACTTTTTCATTTCTGTGGGTGCTAGACGATACGGTGCCTTAGAGATGGGCATCGTATCCGGCATTAGCTCAATAGAAAATTCCACCTCTCTCTCTGGAGGAATGCCACACACATCCTCAGGAAATACACTAGGAAAATCTTTGACAACTTCTACATTTTCAATCATTTTACTGACAGCATCCGGCACTGAAACAAGACTAGCTAGAACCCTTGGCAGCCTCTTCTCATAAGCTTCCTCGCATGGATACAAGAAATGATGTGTGGCATCGGTCTATTCCCGACTGCCTCGAATACAAACGACTTCCCACTGGGTGGTTTGATCTGATCTCTGTCGAAAATCAATCGAAGCTCCGTTCTGTGATAACCAGTCCATTCCCAAAATAATGTTGAATTCAGGCATCCACAACACAATGAGATTTGCCCGAACGGCATTCTCTTGCATCCTAAGCTCCATGTCCTTCACCATCCTGGTAGACAACATCTGCTCACCAGAAGGCACTGTGACTCTGAATCCCTGTTCTATGTCTTCTGGTAAGATTCCTAGTCGCTTCACAAAGGCTTCAGATATAAATGAGTGTGTAGCTCCAGAATCTAGCAAGGCATAGGTGGCTACACCTACTATAAATATTCTACCTGCGGCCACAATACCAACATATCTAGTCAAGCCTAACATTTTCAAAAATTACAATCTAGTCCCTTAAAAATGTAAACAGTAGATAAACTCTCCAAAATTTACAAACCAGTCCCTAAGTTTTTTTTTATTTATTTATTTTTTTTTTGTTTAACAGTCCTAAAGTTTCCAAAGACTACTAAACAAATCTCAGGTTTAGTGCATCAGAGTCCCCTTGTTCTTGTTTTCCTACTCCTGTCCGTAAGTTTTTGTTCAAAAATTTTATCCTAGGTCATCAAAATTTGAGACATACAAAATTCTAAATCATCAAGTTCAGATCACCCCAATTAATCCTAGCATTCCATACTTAACATTTCATGCAATTAGGATACCTGTGATAAGTGTAGCGTCTGGCTTTGCCTCCTCGGCATGCATCACAAATGCTCGACCAGTCACGGGTTCTCGCAGCTTTGGGCACTCCTTAGCTTTGTGCCCATCGTCTCCGCATTTGAAGCACTTGTAGGTTCCCCACAGGCACTTGACATAGTGCTGGCGGTTGCATTCCTTGCACACTGGTTTCTCATCCGTCTTTGGGGTAGCTACTTTCTGTGATTGAGGTTTCTACTGCCCTTGCGACTTCTGCTGTCCCTATCCTTTTTGTGGTCCTGTATGTGCCTTCTTATTCAGATGTTGTTGTTGTTGTGTAGGGGGTCTTTTCCTCTGTATCTCCCATTCAATATCTTTCAAGGGCTGCTCGGCTCTGTAGGCTCTAGTGACCGCATCATTATATTCAGTCGGGTCTGCCAGTAGAACGTCCCGGCGGATGGTAGGCCTGAGACCATCCAGAAAATGACTCAATTTTTCGGTAGCATCATTTGCGATCAAGGGCACAAAATGGCATCCCCTATCGAACTTCTTGACGAACTCAACGACGGACAGGTCTCCCTGTCGGAGACTCATGAATTCCCTCTTCAGCCTCGATCTCACATCCACAATGAAGTACTTCTCATAGAAGATCCTCTTGAACTCCTCCCAGGTCAAGGTATTTAGATTAACCCCTCTTTCAGCTCCCTCCCACCATAGGGAAGCATCATCCTTCAGCAAATAGACGGCACATCGAACCCTGTCAGTGTCAGCCATGTTCATGTATCGGAAGATTACTTCTAAAGATCAAATCCATCCTTCAGCAACAAATGGGTCAGTAGTCCCAGCAAAGTCTTTAGGATTCATCCTCCTGAATTGCACATATACGTCATCCTGTCGTCCCCTATTAACGCTGCCTGCATGCTGCTCTAGGAGTAGAGCCATTCCTTCTAGTATACGAGTAGCAGCATCTAGGAGTGGAGGTGGGGATTGGGGAGCAAGACGTCTCGGTGGCATATCTGTAGATATCAACCCACATGCATTTATATTTAAAAGCATAACCTCCTAATTTTGGTATCATAAAAGCATTTAAGTTTAACATATAAAGTTTAAAACAGTAAACTCACAGACTTAAGGCTTGGCATCCTGAGCTTTCCAGAACTGGCAGTAGACACATCCCTTACAAGATCCTTGCTCTAATACCAACTGTAACGACCCCTAACTTCTACTTAGCATTTAAATTATGCTGGAATTATATATACACCCTTTTTTTTCTTTTGTTTTCCACCTCCTGGCCCGGACACATATCCCCATAAGAATAATTGCAGCCATGCACTTTATTAATCGTTAAACCACGTGAGTACACATGTACCACCAACATTCAAAACCCAGTAAAGTTCTTCCCAAAGCAAACAACGTACTAACCCAAACATCTCAAAGCAAAATATAACTAATCATTCAAACAATGTTTTTTTTTCACAAAACTCTCAAAGCATGGATCACATAACACTTATGATTGCCATTATTTTTATTAACGATTGACTTATTCGCAGAAGCTGCAACGTCTTCGGGTGTGTACTGCCAACCTGGTCCGATCAAGTACCAATGCCTCCAGCCTCCTCATTTTCCTCACCTGCATCCATTTGCCAAATGGGCCAAGAGGGTCGGGTCGTTACAATAAAAAGGCGCCTTTTATTTGTAACGACCCGACCCTTTGGCCCATTTGGCGGCCCATTTGGCGACCCTCGGGTCGTCGACCGTCGGCTCTTATGTCGTCGGCCCATTTGGCGACCTCTCATGTAGTCGACCGACGACCCTTGGCCGTGCCGTTACTCACTAGGACTTTCCGATCTCACTTGGTTACCAGGATTCATAAACTCTAGTACTTAAGCCTGGAGGTCTAGAGTTCGAATCCTGGGGGGAGGCAATAATCCACTGCCAGGGGTGGAAAGTCCTAGTGAGTAACGGCACGGCCGACGGTCGACGGTCGACAACCCGAGGGTCGCCAAATGGATCGCCAAATGGGCCGCCAAATGGGTCGGGTCGTTACAATAAAATGGCACCTTTTTATTGTAACGGCCCGACCCTCTTGGCCCATTTGGCGGCCCATTTGGCGACCCTTGGGTCGTCGACCGTCGGCCCTTATGTCGTCGGCCCATTTGGCGACCTCTCATGTCGTGCCGTTAGTCACTAGGACTTTCCAGGCTGTTCACTATTTGGAGGTTTAGAGTTCGAATCCTGGGGGAGGCAAAAATCCACTGCCAGGGGTGGAAAGTCCTAGTGAGTAACGGCACGGCCAAGGGTCGTCGGTCGACGACATGAGAGGTCGCCAAATGGGCCGACGACATAAGGGCCGATAGTCGACGACCCAAGGGTCGCCAAATGGTCCAAGAGGGTCGGGCCGTTACAATAAAAAGGTGCCTTTTATTGTAACGACCCGACCCATTTGGCGGCCCATTTGGCGGTCCATTTGCCTCCCCCAGGATTCGAACTCTAAACCTCCAGGCTTAAGTATTAGAGTTTATGAATCCTGGTAACCAAGTGAGATCATCTCACTTGGTTACCAGGATTCATAAACTCTAATACTTAAGCCTGGAGGTTTAGAGTTCGAATCCTCGGGGAGGCAAAAATCCACTGCCAGGGGTGGAAAGTCCTAGTGAGTAACAGCACGGCCGACGGTCGACGGTCGACGGTCGACGACCCGAGGGTCGCCAAATGGACCGCCAAATGGGCCGCCAAATGGGTCGGGTCGTTACAATGTGAGTACCTTATAAATTTCATAGCATATCATAGAGAAGAACATAAACATGTTAGGGTTGAATTTAGGCTTGCCTAAGCCCTACATTTCATGTTGGCCGAAAGTTCATCATATGACAACCTAACCCTAAACAACATGAAATCTCAAGAGCATTATGTTATCTTCATATCTTTTCATAAGGTAAAACATAAGCAAGCTAGATTTGAGGTTGAGCCTCCTTAAGGTATTTAATCCCTTCATGGCCGAAACCTTAAGGTAGGGTCCTATTAGTTCGAAGCAACATACAAGTATAAAACATCAAGAAAATATTCATATCACATCATAGAAGAGATCATAAGCATGATAGTTTTTAAATTGAGCTTTCCTAGGGTTTTAAGTCTCTTCATGTCCGAACCCTAAGGTAGGGTATTACCTAATTCCAAGCCACATACAAGCATGAAATATCAAGATCATATTCATAGCATATCATGGGGAAAAACTTAAGCATGTTGGTTTTGGTTTTAAGTTTCCATAAACCTTAAAAGTGTCATGGCCGAAAGTTCCCATAAGAAACTCTAGGTTGTTAATCCATCTAAACTCAAACAAAAAAAAATCATATAACAACTTGTACCACAGGTGAGGGGATACTCACATCCTCTTGCTTGGTCTTTTCCTAAGAGAAGATACCCTTTGTGAAGAGAAAGAAGAGAGCTTCTCCTCCTAGTGCTCCTTTTTGCTTCTCTTGCTTGTGAGAGGTAAATCTTGAGGATTCCTTCTTGTGGTTTGGTTTTCTTAAGGAGAAAACCTTAGTTGGATTTTCGGAAAAAGGAGAGGGGATGCTCTAGGTCACGGCAAAGGGTGAGGAAAGGGAAGAAAAATGAAATCCCTTCTTAGTTTTTCCTCTTATGCTAGGTGGGAGTAAGAAGCAAAAAGAAACTTTGCCTTCCCTTCTTCTTAACTCATCCTTTATTCTCTTAATGATGAAGAAATGTCTTCATTCATCCCCTTTTTGCTCTCCAATTCCCTCATTTTATCATCCCACGAAAATGAAAAAGAAAGAAGGAGAAGAAGACAATTTGTCTTTTTCTTGTTTTCTTCTTAATCAATAGAAGGAGGAAGAAAGCTAATTGAATCTTTTTCTTGCTTCCTTCTTTTTATCATGCTCTTAACTTTATCTAGAGTTTCCATTCCTCCTTTAACAATAAATTATGATGGTCTAGTGGTAATTCCATAATCCTTAGCTTAAAAGGTTCAAGGTTCAATCCTTGACCAATTCCTTTTCTTTTATATATATATATTTTTTTCTATCTTATCTTTTTATTCTAAGAGAAAATCTTCACATACTTAGCTTAAGAAATTCGTGGGTGTTACAGGCCGAAATCTCTTCTTGGAGTTCTGCATGGCAAACCGAAGGAGTACCTTGTCAATATATGTACTCTGACTTAGGCCAAGCAATATCTTAGATCTATCTCTATAGATCTGTATCCCTAGAATGCGGGATGTTTCACCTAAGTCCTTCATTGAGAAGCAACTCCCTAGCCAGGTCTTGACAGACTGAAGCAAAGGGATGTCCTTCCCAATGAGTAGTATGTCATCCACATACAATATGAGGAAGACAACTATATTCCATACAACCTTCTTGTAGACACAAGGCTCATCTTCGTTCTTGATGAAACCAAACTATTTGATTGCATCATCAAATCGAAGATTCCAGCTCCGAGAAGCTTGTTTTAGTCTATAAATGGACCTATACAGCTTGCACACTCTGCTAGTATGCTGTGGATCCATAAAACCCTCAGGTTGTGTCATGTACACATCCTCGAGCAGGTTTCCATTCAGAAACACGATTTTGACATCCATCTGCCATATCTCATAGTCATGGTAAGCTGCAATAGCAAGCATGATCCGAATGGACTTAAACATCGCTACTGGAGAAAAGGTTTCATCATAGTCAATACCATGAATTTGCTTGAAACCTTTAGCTACCAAGCGACCCCTATAGATAAGTCCATCCATATCAGTCTTTCTTTTAAAGACCCACTTACATCCAATGGGTTTTACCCCTTCAGGTGGATCAACCAAAGTCCATACTTGGTTGGTGTACATGGATTCCATCTCGGATCTCATGGCCTCTAACCATTTCTCGGAATCTGGTCTCATCACAGCTTCCTGATAGGTGGTAGGCTCATCCTCTATGAGCAGAATGTCATCATGGTCAGACAAGAGAAATGAGTATCTCTCAGGCTGACGACGTACCCTATCAGACCTGCGAAGAGGTATGTCTACTTGAACTGGTTGTTATTCCTCAACTCCTTGTGGAACAACATCAGCCACAACACTTTGTGGTTGCAGTTCAACTTCCATCGAGGCTTTAGTGCTATTGTTCGCATCTTGAACTTCTTCAAGATCGAACGTGCTCCCACTAGTCTTTCTAGAAACAAAGTCCCTTTCTAGAAAGACCCCAGTCTTTGCCACAACTACCTTGTGCTGACTGGGAATGTAGAAGTAATATCCCTTAATTTCCTTGGGATATCCAATAAAGTAGCACTTGTCGGATTTGGGTCCTAACTTGTCTAAGACTTGACATCGAACGTAAGCCTCACACCCCTAAATCCTCATGAAAGACACCTGGGTATCTCTCCCAGTCCATATCCTATATGGTGTCTTTATCACGGCCTTAGATGGAACTCGGTTGAGTATAAAAGCTGCCATGTCTAGAGCATAGCTCCAAAGGAATGTCGGAAGATCTGTGTGACTCATCATAGATCGTACCATATCTAATAGGGTACGATTCCTCCTTTCGGATACACCATTCCACTGTGGTGTTCCAGAAGTGAGTTGGGATAGAATCCCACACTCAGCTAGGTAGTCACGAAACTCATGGCTAAGGTATTCTCCACCTCGATCTGATCGAAGTATCTTAATACTTTTGCCAAGCTGGTTTTGTACTTCATTCTTGAATTCTTTGAACTTCTCAAAGGATTCTGACTTATGTGTCATCAGATACACATAACCATATCTACTGAAATCATCAGTAAATATAATAAAGTACCTATAACCACTTCTAGCAGTGACATTGAAAGGCCCACATACATCACATACAATCTCACCAAAAACTAAGTTGCTTCATAATAAGAAGTCTCTCCCTTATATAATGGGAGTGAACAAGGAAAAATACAAGATAAGTACATGCACAATTAGAGTCCTAATGTTGCATGTCTCATGCAAGCTATCTAGAAACCCAAAACAAAATAAATGCATGCACAATTAGAGTCCCAAGTTGCATGCTTCATTAAACAATCTAAAATACTTAAGTCTTCATGCATGAACGAATTCCCATGCTTTGCATGCTTATTAGCGTTCTTCCGTTAAACGCGACCAATCATGGATGGTTATGCCCGATTACGTGGATTAGGCCACGACTAGCAGTTACGATTATCTTGGTTTCTCCTTGCTCATAGTCCTCCCAATATTTTTTTATTGCTTCCTTGAAACGCTTTGCCCGTAGTCTTGTAATTGGGCCTTCTGGAAGTGATAACTAATCTCTCCTATCTTCAGCCCTTGGGAATACATCATTCTCCCCTTCTTGAAAAGGATTTGTCCTCAAATCATCACCTGCATCAAACGGGGATAAGTCAACAACATTAAAAGTAGAATGTACGTCATACTCACCTGGTAGTTCAAGTTTGTAGGCATTATCATTGATGCGCTCTAATACTTGAAATGGGCCATCCCCTCAAGGTAGAAGTTTAGAATGACGTTTGTCCGGAAATCGCTCCTTTCGGAGGTGCAACCAAACCCATTCTCCTGGTTCAAACATAATTTTCTTGTGCCCCTTGTTAGCTTGTTGCATGTATTGCTGAGTTCTTTTCTCAATATTCAGTCGTGCTTGTTCATGAATCTTCTTTACGAATTCGGCCTTCTGCTTACCATCTAAGTTTATATGCTCACTTACAGCTAAAGGAATCAAATCTAATGGTGACAAGGGATTGAAACCATAAACAATTTCAAATGGAGAAAATTTAGTCGCAGAATGTATGCTCCTATTGTAAGCAAATTCAACATGAGGTAGACAATCTTCCCATATTCTCAAATTTTGTTAATGACCGCATGAAGTAAAAAGGACAAGGTTCGATTGACCACTTCAGTTTGCCCATCAATTTGGGGGTGACAAGTAGTAGAGAACAACAATTTAGTTCCTAATTTCCCCCACAAAGTCTGCCAAAAATAACTCAAAAATTTTACATCTCTATCAGAGACAATGGTCCTAGGCATGCCATGCAACCTAATAACCTCTTTAAAGAACAATTCAGCTATATGCGATGCATCATCGGTTTTATGACATGGAATGAAGTGCGCCATTTTACATAATCTGTCTACCACAACAAAAATTGAATCTCTCCCCCTCTTGGTCCGGGGTAATCTCAAAACAAAGTCCATTGAAATATCAGTCCAAGGTTCACTAGGTATAGGTAAAGGAGTATACAAGCCATGGGGTTTTAATTTAGATTTAGCTTGTTTGCAAGTGATACACTTCTCACAAATTCTTTCCACGTCGCGTTTCATATGAGGCCAAAAGAAATGATCCTGTAAAATCCCTAAAGTCTTAGTAACACCAAAATAACCCATCAATCCACCACCATGGGCTTCCCTAGTGAATAATTCACGTAAAGAACACATAGGCACACACAATCTATTTTCACTAAATAAAAACCCATCATGCCTATAGAACTTACCAAATGCAACCTTATCGCATGCTTTGAACACCTCAGAAAAATCAGTATCGTTAGTATATAAATCCTTGATATATTCAAATCCAAGTAACTTCATATCTAAAGTGGACAGTAAAGCATACCTTCGAGATAGTGCATCAGCAACTACGTTCTCCTTTCCTTGCTTGTATTTGATCACATAAGGAAATGTCTCAATGAATTCTACCCATTTAGCATGGTGTTGGTTCAACTTATGTTGGCTCTTCAAATGCTTTAGAGATTGATGATCTGTGTGAATCACGAATTCTTTTGACCATAGGTAATGTTGCCATGTCTCCAATGCTCTCACCAATGCATACATTTCCTTGTCATATGTGGGATAGTTGAGTGTGGCTCCACTCAACTTCTCACTGAAATAAGCAATGGGTCTCATTTCCTGCATAAGCACAGCACCAATACCAACACCAGAAGCATCACATTCGATTTCAAAGGTTTTAGAAAAATCTGGTAGGATTAGTAAAGGAGCAGAACTTAGCTTTTCTTTCAAAGTGTTGAAGGCCCTCTCTTGCTCCTCTCCCCACTTGAATGACTCATTTTTCTTGATGACTTTAGTAAGAGGAGCTGCAATATTGCTAAAATCATGAACAAACCGTCGATAAAAGCTGGCCAAACCATGGAAACTCCTCACTTGGCTAATTGTTGTCGGTGTTGGCCACTCTGGGATTGCTTTCACCTTTTCCTCATCCATCTCAATGCCTTTAGTACTAACAATAAAACCAAGACACACGACTTTCTCCGTACAAAAGGAGCATTTAACGAGGTTAGCAAAAAGCTTTTCTTCTTTTAGCACACTCAAAACTAACCTTAAATGTGTAACATGCTCTTCTAAGCTTCGGCTCTAAATCAAAATATCATCAAAATACACAACTATAAATTTTCATAAGAAAGCACGCAAAACATGGTTCATCAAACGCATAAAAGTGCTAGGAGCATTAGTTAAACTAAAAGGCATTACTAACCATTCATATAAGTCATGTTTGGTTTTAAAACCAGTTTTCCATTCATCACCTTCCTTTATCCTAATCTGATGATATCCACTCCTAAGATCAATTTTTGTGAACACACAAGAACCATGCAATGCATCAAGTATATCATCAATCCTAGGAATTGGATGGCGATACTTTACCGTGATGTTGTTGATGGCTCGACAATCCACACACATCCTCCATGTTCCGTCCTTCTTGGGAACTAGTAACACAGGCACGGCGCAAGGACTCATGCTTTTTCGAACATACCCCTTTTCTAATAATTCATTAACTTGCCTCTGAAGTTCCTTTGCTTCCTTCGGATTGCTTCTATAGGCAGGTCGATTCGGAATGGAGGCACCAGGTATGAAGTCAATTTGAAAGCCAGACCGGTCGACCTGAAGCTACTACATATATTGTGGCTGAGCTTGATCCCACTTTGAAAGCCGAGCTAATACAGTGCTTGAGGAAGAATAATGATGTATTTGCTTGGACGCCCAAAGAAGTCTCGGGTGTTTCTCCTGAATCATGAAGCACGCCTTACATGTCTTCCCAGATGTCCGCCCGGTCATGCAAAGAAAGAGGAATTTTAGCGCGGAACAGAACCAAATCATCAAAGAAGATATAACCAAACTCATGGAGGTTGGTTATATCAGGGAGGTACAATTCCCTAGCTGGTTAGCTAATGTGGTGTTAGTCTCTAAGCTGGGAAACAAATGGCGGGTGTGCATTGATTTCCGAGATCTCAACAAGGCTTGCCCAAAAGATTATTATCCGTTACCCAGAATCGATCAATTGGTGGACTCCACTGCTGGGTGTGAGTACATCCCTATGTTAGACGCTTATCAAGACTATCATCAGGTTCCCTTAGCTAAAGAAGACCAAGAAAAGGTTAGTTTTATAACATCTGAAGGTACTTATTGTTATAATGTTATGCCCTTCGGACTAAAAAATGCAGGAGCAACTTATTAAAGGCATATAAATAAGGTCTTTCAGAAGCAGGTTGGTAGAAATATGGAAGTATATGTTGATGATATCTTAATTAAATCTCTTCAAGCTGATGATCTGTGCAGGGATGTAGAGGAGACCTGCAAGACATTGAGACAACATGGTCTCAAGTTAAATCCGAGCAAATGTTTATTCAGCGCGAAAGGGGGAAAATTCCTGGGATATATGGTGTCCGAACGAGGGATAGAAGCCAACCCAAGCAAGGTCAAGGCACTTCACAACATGGAGCCGCCACGTAACATGAGAGAACCTCAAAGATTGACCGGCCGGATTACAGCCTTGTCTAGGTTTATTTCCAGGTCGGCCGATCGTAGTTTTCATTTCTTTAAAATACTTAGAAAAGCCAATAAATTTCAGTGGATTGAGGAATGTGATAAGGCTTTCCAAGAATTGAAAGATAATTTGTCTACTCTCCCTGTATTAGCTAAGCCTATAGTAGGAGAGACTCTGTGGGTATATTTGTCGGCTAATGAAAATGTTGTAGGCTCTGTATTAGTCAGACAAGAAGGAAAAAAGCAACAACCTGTATATTTTTCTAGCTATTTATTAAAAGGAGCTGAGTGTAGATATACTACACTAGAAAAATTGACTTATGCACTAGTCTTGACCGCTCGGAGGTTGCGCCCATATTTCTTATCACATGAAATTATTGTATTAACCAACAGTACTCTTGGACGGGTGTTACTCAATCCAGAGGCATCAGGTCGGTTGATCAAATGGACAACGGAACTTGGAGAATATGACATCCAGTATCAACCTCGATCAGCCATCAAAGCACAAGCTCTGGCAGACTTCATTATAGAAGTTCAAGGCCGTGAGGAAGAAAACATTTGGAAAGTTTTTGTAGATAGCTCCTCAACTAGACAAGGTAGTGGAATTGGCGTTCTTCTTATATCTCCAAGGGAAGACAGACTTCAACTCTCTATCAGATTGAATTATAGAGCTACTAACAATGAAGCAAAATTGCAGGCCGCTCAGCATATAGGGGCAGCTCGAGTTCTCATCTATTCTGATTCTCAGTTGGCAGCCCAACAACTATCAGGCAATTTTGAAATTAATAATGACAGACTCCGGTTATATGCTGAAGCGTTCGATAAGTTGAAATCTCAGTTTCAAGAAGTAAATATACAAAAGGTTCCTCGATCTGAAATCAGGTAGCAGATGAATTGGCTAAGTTGGCCTCTGTTATAGTGCCATGGAGTCTAGATCAGCCCGTAGAACAAACTCTGTTAATATCTTGTATTGAAAGACAGACTGAAGTAAAAATTCAAGGTGATTGGAGGGCTCAAATCATATTGTATTTACAGCAAGGTATTCTTCCCAGTATTACAAAACAGGCAAGGGTATTTAAGAAGAGAGCTGCTCAATACACTATGGTAGGAGAACAGCTATATAAAAGAGCTTTTTCTAGACCTTTACTCAAATATATTAGTAAAGAAGATATACAGTTTATCCTATAGGAAGTCCATCAAGGTTCATGTGGTAGTCATATAGGGGGAAGATCGTTAGCCCGAAAAATCTTATTAGCAGGATATTTTTGGCCTACTCTACACGCAGACGCCAACAAAGTGGTGAGAACTTGTATGTCTTGCCAGAAACATCAAAATATTTCGCATTATCCCACACAATTGTTGAAAACCTCTATAGTCTCATGTCCCTTTGATCAGTGGGGCATGGACATAGTAGGTCCCTTTCCTATGGCAGCTGCACAAAGAAGATTTTTATTAGTAGCAGTGGATTATTTTTCCAAATGAGTAGAAGCAGAGCCACTTGCCCGGATTACTGAAGATGCAGTTATTAAATTTCTGTGGAAAAATATTATATGTAGATTTGGCATTCCTCATAAATTAGTCTCTGATAATGGAAGGCAATTTCAAGGGGATAGAATTCTAGCTTGGTGCGAGAGTTATGGTATTACTCAAGCCTTCACCTCTGTAGCTTATCCACAAAGTAATGGTCAAGTGGAAGTAACCAATAGAGAAATTATAAGAGGTTTAAAAACCAAATTGGATCATGTTGGAGGTAGCTGGGTAGATGAGTTACCCAATGTTCTTTGGGCATATCGTACTACACCTTGAGAAACTACAGGAATCACTCCCTTTCAATTAGTTTATGGAGGAGAAGCAATAATTCCCATTGAAGTAGGAATAGAATCTGATAGAAGGTAGTTATATGATGCAGACAATGAAGGTTGGTGACTCATGGAGCTGGATTTGATAGAAGAAATCAGAGATAAAGTCGTTGCTCGTCTCGTATCGACAAAGAATGAGACAAAATTACAACAAAAGGGTCATCCCTACATTTTTACAAGTAGGAGATCTAGTGTGGAAATGTATTAAGCCTGTCTGGAATGTTAGTAAGTTGGCACCACAATGGGGTGGACCATATAAAGTGGTGGAAAAGCTTGCATCAGGCTCATATTATCTCCAAGATGCTGAAGGAAGAATTCTGGAACGTCCCTGGAGTGCAAATCATTTACAACCTTACCGGATTTAACAAAGATCATGCTACTTAAAAATATGTCAAAGGGAATAAACCATAATTGTCTGAAGTAAGTTTCCAATGAAACGAAGACAAGTATCCTCATAGTTTATGTACTCCATTCCTTTCAATAAATGGAATATAAAGCAAATACCGCCACAAAAATAAAGGTGGCTCATACAGATTGACCAGTATTGGCAGAACTTTTATAATCTATGTTCGAGCAATCAACAATGGGGAATCTTGAAGACTTATTCGACCTTCCCCCTCCCCTGAAAAGGCCAGAAATTTTAATAAGGTCAGTGCAGTCATAATTTTTTAACAAAACATAGTCGATCGGGAAATCTCATGAAGTAGCTCGGACGGGTCTTCATGGGAGGAACAGGAGACTTTAAACTATCACAGAACATAGTCGATCGGGAAATCTCATGAAGTAGCTCGGACGGGTATTCATGGGAGGAACCGGAGACTTTAAACTATCACAGAACATAGTCGATCGGGAAATCTCATGAAGTAGCTCGGACGGGTCTTCATGGGAGGAACCGGAGACTTTAAACTATCACAGAACATAGTCGATCGGGAAATCTCATGAAGTAACTCGGACGGGCCTTCATGGGAGGAACCGGAGACTTTAAACTATCACAGAACATAGTCAATCGGGAAATCTCATGACGGGCCTTCATGGGAGGAACCGGAGACTTTAAACTATCAGAACATAGTCAATCGATCTCATGAAGTAACTCGGACGGGTCTTCATGGAGGAACCAAGACTTTAAACTATCAGAACATAGTCGATCGGGAAATCTCATGAAGTAACTCGGACGGGCCTTCATGGGAAGAATCGAGACTTTAAACTCACGTAACATAGTCAATCGGGAAATCTCATGAAGTAACTCGGACGGGTCTTCATGGGAGGAACCGAAGACTTTAAACTATCACAGAACATAGTCGATCGGGAAATCTCATGAAGTAACTCGGACGGGCCTTCATGGGAAGAATCGGAGACTTTAAACTCTCACAGAACATAGTCGATCGGGAAATCTCATGAAGTAACTCGGACGGGTCTTCATGGGAAGAACCGGAGACTTTAAACTATCACAGAACATAGTCGATCGGGAAATCTCATGAAGTAACTCGGACGGGTCTTCATGGGAGGAACCGGAGACTTTAAACCATCACAGAGCATAGTCGATCGAGAAATCTCATGAAGTAACTCGGACGGGACTTCATGGGAGGAACCGGAAACTTCATAGCCTAATCAACCGGGATTACATTGGCCTGGTAAATACAAAGTTATATGGATTTATTCACGAAATTAGTTGACATTTCACACTGGATCAGAAGCCAGGGTTCAAGGGGAATTCTATACATATGGCGTATTTCCTATTTGGAGGTCCATTTATATGGAAATCTTTATTTAAAAATCAACCGGAGTATTATACTCAGCTTGGAACTCAAGAGTTTTTTACAGTTCCTTATACAAAAACTACTTGGGATTATTCATTCTTTTGAAATATGGAGCACACTAGCTATTATCTGTAGAAGGATGCATCAAGGTGAGGTTTAACTTCATGAGATAGACAAGGAATTCTTGAATAAAGCTTATACTTAATACTTGGAAGCATTTCAAAAGAGGCATTCTCAAATCAGCACAATAGAAAAACAGGTAAGTATCAAAAATTTCTTATACATCGCAATCACTTAATTACCAGGCTTTGGTTAATTCCTTTTCACTACTAGTTTTTCATTTACAAGTCTTTTATGAACAGTCTCTTTAGACATTTGGAAAAGGACTTTTTAGATCTGTGGGTAGTTCTTCGTTAAGCCTGCGACGATTTATGAAAGAAAGGGGAGGTTCCTTGGGTAAATAGCCACCCTCTCTTAATTGTTGAAGAACTCCCAATACAGAATAATTTAAAGCACCCACAATCCTGCGGACAAATTCTGGGGCAAATGCTGAAGACTTTAAATAAGCCTGACGCCACTCTTCCCACCGACTCTTCTCTTGCTCCTTATAACTTTGGACGTCAGCTTGCAGTTTTATGTTTTGTTCCTTTAAAGCATCCTTTTCTTATTTAAGCTGTTCCAATTCCTTCTGGAGCAATGACAATTCAACATCTTGAGCCTTCCTCCGCTCTTGTTCCTGTAGGATAATGAAATCATGAGAGGCTAAGTCTTGGGCTTGGTCAGAAAGACAGACATTATGAAGTTTCTCTACTTTCTCTAAAATAAGACTTTTTTGAGAAACATCTAATAGAGCTTTCTCTTTTAAAGCAATCTCCAGTCAAAGACCAGAATGTAATCGATCCACCTGTAATTCCAAAGTTCTTCTTGCAATCTCTTTATCTTTCAATAATTGCTGGGATTACTCCAATTCTTGTTTCAAGGCCCCCAATTGTTGATTTTGTAAAGTCACTTTCTCTTGCAACTGAGCCAGATCGCTGTTAGAAGAAGGTAAAGTAGCCTTCAATGTCTCCAGTTGAGCTTTGAATTTATTGTTCTCATGGTCCTTAGCCGTAAGCAGCTGGTCGATATGTAGACTTGAGGCAAGAAGCTAAACAAAAGGATGATGTAAGTTAAAGATGAAGGTACAAAGTTGATAACATATAACTAGAAATACTTACAGCCACTGCCTGATGACTATGGCGATCAACTCGATGTGGAAGACTAAGGCCTCTTAGTTGTTCGTAACCCTGCAGCTAAGATTCGGCTAATAGACCTTGTAGTTGCAAAGAGCCATAGCTAGGTGGATCAGAGGGTTGTCCCAATTGAGAAGGTAAACCCGCAACATGTTTAAATAAAGGGCAAGGAATGGAGGAAGAAGGAGGCAGAGAAGAAGAAGATGCAATAAAAGGAAAAGGAATAGTAGAAACAAGAGAAGCAAAGGAAGAACTAGATGGAATAGAAGGTGACAGTGTAGGAGAGGCTGATGCAGTTGTGGGAACACTAACAGTCGAAGGAATGGCACTGGGAGAAGATCTCCGGCAAGGTGTCCGTTTTGCTCGAGGCCCAGAAGTCAAGGGAGGCAAGGCCAATGCAAGAGGTGCAGAGGACACAGAAGGGATAACGGCCATCTTAGAAGCAGAAGCAAAGGAAGTTGAAATAATAGAAGAAGAAGGGATAAGTAGACTGGGTCTCATCATCCTAAGAGAAGGATTAGAAATAATATGGGTAGGAGTTATCGGTACCTTACCTCTCTCAAGAGAAATGGGCGCCGGGACAAGAGGAGCTTGCACAAAGGTACCAAAGAAATCACTAAAAGGAGAAGCCTCGGTAAGATTTGGCTTTTTAACTAAGGCAACAAAAGGCTCTTCTTCTTCCTCTTCCATGGTTGCAACAGCCTCTGCCCGTTGTTCTTCCGCAGATAATAAACCCAAGGTGGAAAAATTAGGATTCGATCGGCGATCGCGTAACCATTTTTCTCCAAGATTATTGACAAAGGACTTAGTCATAGCAGGATTCTTGTACATAAAGGATGGAAGAAGAGCATCAGTTGAAACCCAAGAATTGAACACCGTTATAAAAGAGATGTATTAATCAGTAAATATTGACTGAGATGTTTATACATACCGAAGGATCCATCCAAAGGGGTGTCAATTTTACTTATTTTGAAAGGAAACATTAAACCCTCCACAATTAGATGAGGCAAGCTGAATCTTGCTCCTCTCAATTTAGGTAGGGCAGAAGCAACAAAGGGATCGTTAAGAAGATCATGGGTGCTAGGAAGTGGAGGTAAATCATGTATCCATTGGATAGGAAATGGAGGGGGAGAAGGGAGACGCATATAGAAAAATTTGTGATACCATTCCCCCTGAGGAGGAATGCGATTGAACAAAATAGCCTTGGGACGAGATTGGAATTTAAAAACACCAGCATCCACTCGACGAGGAATGAAGAAGTGATGAAAAAGATGAGGAGATAAGGGGAAATCTAACAGTTTAGATACCCCAATAAAACCCGTAAGAATGGAAAAGGATTGAGGGACAAACTGGTTGAGTGGGATATTAAAATAACGACTAACATTACAGGAAAAGGGGTGAAGAGGAAATCGAAAACCTTGTAGGACTTGGTCTCGGAAGGTAGATATACACCCTAAAGGAGGAAGATGCGGACCCTCATGAGGAGCGGGACGGGTTATATAAGAAGGAAAACCATAGGTCGCCTGTAAGTCCACCTCTTCTGTATCTATAAGGCTGGAAACACATGAGAGAAACCATGCAGGAGGAGAAGCCGCCATAGAGAGACGATAAAAGAAAGAGGAATCAAGGAAGAGGATGAGAGATGGAGGAAAGCGGAAGAAAACTTCGTAAACCCTTGTTTTTCTTCTGGCCTTGTGCTAAAACCCCCAAACAGAAACAGCAGAAGGGAAGAAGAAAATAAAAAGTACTTAGAATTCCAATCGTCATAAATGAGTAAAAGTATTAAAGAATAAAACCAAGGGAAAGAGGTAAAGTTAAGTAATCTACCTCGAAAAATGTGTGAAGTTTCCCTAGAAACAATTCTTAAGAAAGCTTGGCGGATACAGAGAAAAATTAGTCCATTAATCATAAGTTTTGGGTATTGGTGTAATAAAATAAGGCAAAAAGTTGAGCACTAGATGTTAGTTAACATACAGGACTTGGTTATAGGATGTCGGATGAGGTTCATAGATACGAATCAGGCGGTTCTGATAGATTGGCCGAGCCAAAGATCACCCAAATGTATCGACCAAAAGCATATCACAATAAGTTAAATCATATACCCTATGACAAAACCATATGAGACTTGACTAATACATAAAATGACATATGAAGATACAAGTGTAAATCAATCAAGTAAAATAAATCGACCAATATGTAGAATATCATGATAGGACTGTGCTAAATCTGGCAAGACATAACTAATCTATAAAATATCGGGCGGTACTTATCAACCTTGATATATACCGTCCGGTCATGAGGAAACAATCTAAAATATCTGTTAGGTGAGGTTGTGGGATAACCCGCCAAGCAACAGTTGACATATTTAAAACAGATAACTGTCGTGAGAAAGAGTGAAATTTACAATGAAAAGGGTTTAATCAGCGTTACATAAGTTGGTCAGATTGTCATCATAGAGTTTTGATCCCCTTTTGTTACAAGAATTTGAATATAAGTCAAACTAAAGTTAGATGGGGGTATAGATCAGGAGGTTTGTTCTCAATGAGTCTGCGACGATTCAGGAAATTAGGAGGAGGGTCACGAGATAAATAGTTCTCCTCTCGTAATTGTTCAATCACCCCTTTGGCTCCCGCAGTAAAAGCTGATAAAATGGACTTCACGATCGGCCTATTGAATTCGGGAGATTCAATCATGGCGGTAGCCCGGTCCTTGTAACGATTATCTTCGTTCTATTTGTAAACCACCAAAGTCATTTGGGAAGTCTTCAGTTCATCCTCTTTGACAGAAACCTCGGCTTTAACTGAATCAAGGGAGGTGTTCAAGGAAGTTATTTCATCTTCCTTCAGCTGCAGGGCTTTGAGTTTTTCAGCCAATTCTGCTTCATAACCAACCTTTAGCTTGCCGATTTTGGAAGTTAATTCTTGATTGAGGTCCGTAGCCAATTTAAATTGTGTTTGAAGACTTTCAATCTGAGCTTCAAGTTGCTTCTTGGCGGCATCAGAAAACACGGTAGAAGATAACTCAGTAACCTGTTGTCTCAACTGATCATTCTCATATTTTAGTTTCTTGTTCTCGATATATAAATTATGCATCAGTCGAGATAAACCCATGTTTTCTATCCACCGCTGGAAATATGATAAAAGACCATAAGATAATCACCAAGAAATAAAGAGTAGACGTTAGTAGATATACCTGATTCTCCTTATGGGAGAAACGGTCAATTTCTTCAGGGGTATTGAGTTCTTCAAAAATAGGACGACCTTTATCCCAATCGCCGGTGAAGGAACCGCCTAGCAATATGGGGAGGACAGGCATAGTAGAAGAACCAGCAGAGAAGGAGGAAGTAGGAATGGATGGAGGAGCAAAGACTAAATAAGAAGAAGGTGAGGAAGGTAAAGACCCAGAAGTTGGAATAGATAGAGGAAAAGTGAAAGAGACATCACCATAAGCGCTGGCATTAGAGAAAGGTGAAGCAGGAAAAGTGAGAGGAGGGTAGAGTTCGTCCAACGTGGGTTCGTCAGAAGGAGGGTCAACAGGAATGAAACCTTCTGAAACCTGTTCATCAGCCGGAAGGACAAGCCTCCTTTTGGATGGAGGGATTCTGGAAAGTTTACGCCCCGGACGTTTGCCAGTGACAAGTTCAGCCATTGATTTATGGGGGCTACCGGAAGATGTGAGTTCAATGAGGGGAAGAGGAGCGGATGAAGAAGTAGCAGTAGCCATTGGGGAAGTAACGGTGGGTAGAGAAATAGCAAGGATCTCCATAGAAGGACCTTCAGAAGCCTCAAGAGCTTCAAGAACCCCAAAGAACTGGGTGCCTCCGATAAAGGAGCCGGCTCTTCGATTGAAGGAGGAGGAATAATAGCAGCCAGAAGTTCGGCTTCTTTTGCACGAATTGCATCCTCTTCCAGACGTAGTTCTTCGTCAATCAAAGCATCATAGAAGCTATCCACTACGTAGAAAAGAAAAATAGTTTAGTTAGTTAAAAATAAGAAGACAGAAATAAGGTGTTACCTAAAGGAACTCGAGTATCAGGTTTGACGGGACTTAAGCCAAATAGGTATAGGAGATCGACTCTTAACCACTTGGGAATAGAAAGTCGGTGGTTTAATAACTTCTCACAGTAAACAGGAAAGGAAGGATGAAGATGAAACTCCTTGACGTCGGGTAAGGGAGGCAAGAAGGATTTCCAGGCATAAGACCAAGGAATGGGTCCTGGAAACTTCAGAAAGAAAAAACAGGATTTCCAGGATTTGAAAGACGAGGGCATATCCTCAAAAAGAACCATTTTAGTCCGTGAATGAAACAAGAAAACACCCGGTTCTGAACATTTGGGATAAGAAAACATGAAGAAATTTTGAGGAGTAGGAGGAATATCCTGCAAACGAAATAGCATGTAAGTACCGCATAGATAACGAAATGCGTTGGGGGCAAATTATTGCAAAGGAATATCAAAATACTAGCTTATTTCAATCAAGAAAGGAGGAATAGGAAACCTTAAACCTCCTATCAACTGATCCTTAAAAAAGGTTACGCAATTATCAGGGGGACGATGAGGACGATCAGTTGATTTTGGGATTATGATGCCGTATTCCCGGGGAATTTCATACTGAAGACGGATAGCTTCCCTCGCATTTTTATCAAAGGAAGAAGACATATGGACATACCAAGGAGCAATTGCTTCCTCAGCTATGGACAAAAGTATAGGCTAGTGAAACAATAGATTACTTATTGAAGACAAGAAAGGAGATCATCAAGAAACGGTGAGCACGAGGTTTGGTTGAAGACTGCAACAAGAAAAGAACTCTAGAGAAGAGAAAAGAAGGGACAAAGTTTAAAAGGAGACGAAGGGTTTAGGGTTTGAAAAGCACACAACTGTCGTCAGATCAAAACACTTTTATCTCAGTAGACGCTGAGGATCACAAGAGAAAGGCAAGAGGCCTACGTGACGTGGCGGTCAGAAAAAGTATGTGTCATACCATCATAAAAAATATTTATATTGGATGTGACGGATCGGATCATGATGGAGTTGGTAACACCTCGGGGTACGCTTCTAACATTCTCTCACCCAAAGAAGAGTCAATCACCAGCTAAGAAGCTTCGAAAGAAGACGTAATTAACTGGACATGATAAAGTGAAAAGGACTGATTTTTTTTGACTAAGTCCAAGCTAAGAACAAAAACATTTAAGGATGGAGATTTAGGCGAATAACAGATTTTGAATTAACGTCCTTATAAAATGCAAACTAATATTGATCAAAATAATTGTATATTGGCCGGTATAACTTTGGTTATGCTAGGTAAGTATAATATTGATTTCAATCAACAAAACAATATTGGTTGGCATAATATTAGCTATAATATAGAAGTATTCCAATAGTTAAGATAGCCTTAGCTATGATAAATGACACGTAGGATATACAGAGGGGTAATAAATACAACATCACATTTATTCTTGTAAATTACTGAAGGAGTCAATAGAACCACTTAATTCAATACAAAGGTTTGTTTTTACACTTAGAATATGATCAAGTACATAACATTACATTTCCCCTCAGAACGGTAAACCTCAGATAGATAACAAAATTTACAAACACAAGCTCTTAAAACGCTTAGAAAATTTCAGTCCCACTGGATTCAAACTTACCATGGAGCAGAGATGGAAATATCTTACTTCGCCCAAGCTTTTCAAGGCACATAAGTGGCAATATTCTGCCTGGGACGAAGAAAGCAACAAAGTAGAAAGACTCAAGGGCAAGGGGAAGGAGAAAAATCTATTCAGTCCATGATGGAAAAGTAAATGTAAAAGCCACTTCCCCTCTCAAGCCCTGGAGTTCTGCAACCAGAGCAAACAAGCATAACCCAAGGGTAACATGTGTTGTGCCCTTCACACAACATCCATGGGTTATTTGGTTGCCCTTTCCTAAGTAGTAAAAATCTCCCTAAAGTTTCTTGAGTCCTTCAGAGCATCGACATCTTTGGATGAAAAGTCTGGACTATGAAGCTTCATCTCTTAAGACAATCCCTTGAACCATAGAGGTAACTGGAGCAAAAATCCCAATAAACTCATATATAGATCTCACCTTGTCCAACAAAAGTCGCCTCCAAAGAGGAGGATCCAAGACCATAACCTTAGCAGTGAAAGATAGCAAGGAAGGAAAAGAACTGAGATGGGTGGTGAACGAAGAGAAGGTTGTAACCCTATTTAAGGGATCAAAATGACTTAAGGAATCACTGTACTAAGGTTCACGGGATCATCATGCTTAGTTTCATCAGATAGTCGTACACAAAATCTGTGAGGTCATATCAATATCTGGGGCAGAGTCACGGGTAGAAAAAGACAAAATCAGACTTGTGTCTAGTCAGTCGTCTACACCTCCTTCGACTAGACTTGAAGGGAAGGCTAGTGATATGGGTTAGGTGTCGTGGGTCCCCGATAAGGAAAGGAAAGGAGGTAATAAAACCAAGGAGATAGGCTAATATTGGCCGGGATATACCTCGAAGGAGGTATGCTAATCTCGGCCGGAATATGCCCTAAAGGAGGTAGGCTAATATCGGACGGGATATACCTCCAAAGGAGATAAGTTTGTACCGACCGAAATATAATTCCTAGGAGGAAGATTCGCATCAATTGGCATATACCTCAAAGGAGGTAGGCGAATATCGGTCGAGATATACCTCCAAAGGAGGTAAGTTTGTATCGACCGAAATGTACTTCCCAGGAGGAAGATTCACATCAATTGATAAATATCTCAAAGGAGGTAGGCTAATATCGACCGGGATATAACTCCAAAGGAGGTAAGTTTGTATCGACCGAAATATACTTCCTAGGAGGAAGATTCGCATCAATTGGTATATACCTTAAAGGAGGTAGGCTAATATCGGACGGGATATACCTCCAAAGGAGGTAAGTTTGTATCGACCGAAATGTACTTTCCAGGAGGAAGATTCACATCAATTGGCATATACCTCAAAGGAGGTAGGCTAATATTGGCCAGGATATACCTCCAAAGGAGGTAAGTCTGTATTGACTGAAATGTACTTCCCAGGAGCAGAATTCACATCAATTGACATATACCTCAAAGGAGGCAGGCTAATATTGGCCGGGATATACCTCTAAAGGAGGTAAGTTTGTATCAACCGAAATGTACTTCCCAAGAGGAAGATTCACATCAATTGGCAGATACCTCAAAGGAGGTAGGCTAATATTGGCCAGGATATACCCCCAAAGGGGGTAGGTTTGTATCGACCGAAATATACTTCCCAGGAGAAAGATTCACATCAATTGGCATATACCTCAAAGGAGGTAGGCTAATATCGGTCGGGATATACCTCCAAAGGAGGTAAGTTTGTATCGACCGAAATGTACTTCCTAATAGGAAGATTCACATCAATTGGCATATACCTCAAAGGAGGCAGGCTAATATCGGCTGGGATATACCTCCAAAGGAGGTAAGTTTGTATCTGTAACACCAATGAAATTATAAAATAGGTATATGAATATTATTTTCATTAGAGCATAAAGAAATGATAAGAATAAAAGAAAAAGGAAAACAAAAACAAAAGAAAATTAGAATAAGAAGAGGTGAGGTTAAGGATTGAACCTTGAATCCCCCCACAATTTATGGAGATAAATTGATGAATGATAACCATTAGGATAAGGAGAAATAATTGGATAGAAAGGAATGAAAAATTTAGTTAAAGGAGAAAAGAAAACTAAGCAAAAAGAACAAAAGAAAATCAAGTTGCTTACCTTCTTTTCCCTCTTGGTTAAGAAAAGGAGCAAGCAAAAGAAGGATTTACTACTTCCCTCCCTCTCTCTATTTTTGTGGGAATTAATGGAGTGGGGGAAAAGAGGAGTTGAGGAAGTGAATGAGGACATGTTTCATGGGCAAGGGAATAAATAGGTAGGGAGAAGAAAAAATAAGGGATTAAATCATTTCTTCCTCCTTCCTCTTTCTTCTTCATTCCTCACCGAACCAAGAACTCCCTCCCTCTCCTTTGTCCGAGAGCTAAGCTAAGCTTTTCTTCAAGAAAAACTAAGTTTGGAGAGGAGACCTTCAAGATCTATCCCTTCCAAGCAAGAGGAACAAAAGGAGGTACAAGAAGAAGAAGCTCTCTCCTTCCTAGGCACCTAGGATACTTTTCTTCTTAAGAAAAACCACAAGCGAAAGGAGGTAAACTTCCCCTCACCTGTGGTACAATAGTTCATATGGTTTTCATGAAGATAGATTGCTTAAAAACTTAGGGTTGCTTCATGGAAATTTTGGCCAAGATAAAAAGAAGAATCTAAGGAACTTTAAAATTCAACTAGATGTGCTCAATATATTTCTTATGATATGTATTTTATGGTAGGAGGTTAATCTAATGTTTTTATGCTAGAATGTTTAGCTAGAACTTAGATTTATGATCTTAGATTCTCGGCCAAGCATGAACAAAAGAACTAAGTAAACGTAGGACTCAAACTAAGCATGCTCCCTTGTTCTTATGATATATGCCCTATGATAGTAGTGTTGTTAACATTTTCTTCCACTTGTATGTTGATTTGAACTTCATCTTCAAGCTCATGAACATTCGGCCATGGTAGAACTAAGGGCTTAGAAGAGCTTTAAACCTAAAACTAAGCATGCCATGATTTTTCCCTAAGATAAAAAAATGAAGCTAATATGATATGCCCATGAGTTATGTTGATTTGAACTCTATTTCATGTTTATGAAGATTCGGCTATGTTGAGATATGAGGCCTAGGGAAAGTTTAAAACAAGTTTAAGATGCTCATGACCTTCTTGATGAAAAGATATGAAACTAACTTGATGTCCTTATGCTTGTTTGTTGCATAGAAATTTAGTTACATGCTCTACAACTTTCGGCCACACAAGGTTTTAAGACCTAGGATGTTTAGAACTTAAACTAAGTTTGCTCATGTTATTCCTTGTAATAAATGCCATGAAATTTATGTAGGGTTTACATGCTTTTATGGCACATGAAAACTAGTCTATGCCTTACATGTTTCGGCCACCATTAGGTTAAAGGCCTAAGGAAACTTAGAACCCAACTTAGATATGCTCATGATGTTCTTGTAATAAATGCTATGAAATTATTTATGGTTTTCATACTCTTATGCCACTAAAAACCTAATTCCCATGCTTGATAAGTTTCAGCCACCTTGGATTAAAGGGCTTAGGAAGTTTGGAACTTGAACTAAATGTGCTTATGATGTTCCTCATGATATGTATTATGATATGGATTTAAGGTTCAACACTTTCATCCTACTTGTAACCTAGAATCATACTTGCTAGGGTTCGGCCATGTTAAGGTTAAAAGCTTAGAAAACTTAGAACTCAACTAAACATGCTCAAGTTGTTTCTTATGACATATGATATGACATTAGTTAGGGTTTACATGTTTATATGTTGCTTATAACCTAATTTGAGGCTTGATGGGTTTCGGCCATGATATAAGTAAAGACCTAGGAAGCTTGAAACCCGAACCAAATATGCTTAAGGTGTTCCTTATGATATATGATATGATAAAGGTTTAGGGTTCACATGCTCTTATGTTGCTTGCTAACCTAAGCTACAACTACATGTTTCGACCACCACATGACCTTTGGGTTAGAGACCTACTTATGATTTTTTCCCATATGCTTCATATGCAATGCTTATGATATGATAGGAATATGATATGCTGCTATACTTATGTATGCTTATGATCTATGTATGATGATGTGCTATGTGCCCAAATTTATGATGTGCTATGTGCTTAAATTTATAATATGCTATGTGCTTAAATTTATGATATGCTATGTGCCCAAATCTATGATATGCTATGTGCCCAAGTTCATGATGTGATGTGTGCCCAATTATGCATGTGATCATGATGTGTTGTGTGCCCAAATATTCATGATGAGCTGTGTGCCAATTATACATGCTTTATGTTATGCCTAAGAGTTGCTTCCCTATCAATTGAGACTAGGAGCACTCTTCATGATATGATTATGACATGAATGATAGGTTAAGAATTAAAGATATGTATGACATGCTACTTTACTTTTAAGGCTTGTACCAAGGGTGGGCTCCATAAGCGCCCCGGGGTCGATGGACTAAGAAACGGGCCTCGTTAGGGATGGGCTCCTAAGTGCCCCTAAGTCGATGGACTAAGAAACGGGCCTAGTATGTATGCCTTGTAGGGTTCAAGACTTGCTACCTTGGACCTACATAGGACGCGCGCATTTATGTATGTGGTACAAGCCGGGGCCCCCTTATGTTGAGATTATGTTTAAGTATGTATATTATAAGTTTTCAAAAGACATGTTGCATATGTTTTCATGATACATGTTAGAAACTCACCTTGCATATACCTTATGATTATGCCATGATATTTATGATGATGTTATGATATGTCAGGGTGCATTTAATGATTATGTTATGTTATGTTAGGCCATGATACCTTATGATTATGCCATGATACTTATGATGATGTTATGATATGTCATGGTGCATTTGATGATTATGTTATGTTATGTTATGCCATGATACCTTACGATTATGTTACGATATGCCATGATATGCTACATGCTATGATGAAATTGTCTCCATGTGTTATGTCTTGTGATTTTGATATGCTATATGATTTTTGTGAGTAGGAAAGGAACTTACTGAGCCATGAGTGCTCACAGCTTACTTTCTTGTACCACAGATAAAGGCAAGGAATGGATGAACTAGGGGAGCAGCAGGAGGGGCTAGAAGGATATGCGTGGTAGTGGCTTGGCTAAAGGAGAAAGACCTGCTTTTGTTTAATAAGAACTATGCCTAGTCTATGTTACTGCATTATGACTCTTTGACATTAAATTTTGTGTTTGGGTATTATGACTTAAAAATCATATTAAGTATGCTATGTGGTTTTATACGTCCAGTTGATTAGTCATGGTGATTTTAAAGAAAAGAAAAGTTTTAAAACCTATAAGTAAGACTTCCGCTGTAGTAAGTATGTATGTATGAGTAAAGTAACCCCCGCCGCCTTAGCAGGAGGGGCGGGGCATTACAGTATCGACCAAAATGTACTTCCCAAGAAGAAGATTCACATCAATTGGCAGATACCTCAAAGGAAGTAGGCTAATATCGGCCGGGATATACCCCCAAAGGGGGTAGGTTTGTATCGACCGAAATATACTTCCCAGGAGGAAAGCCAAGACTTGTCGGTTGACCAATACCTTGGAAAGATACTTGATAAAATATAGCCTAAGGTAAGTAACATAGAAGGTCGTCGATAGAAGCCTCTAGTCATGATTAACTTTGACTGATACAAGGAACATTGGTACATTAAGCTATCCATGATATAATAAAAGCAAGAAGGGCGGGAAGAAATGATAGAAATACTTTAAAGGAACTCGTAAAGTAGGATAGAGGTAAATATGTCAAATAAGATAATTAATGAAGATATCTGCAATATGTGACTCTATGACAGGTGTTATATATTTTGGCGGGAAATTTGTTTTTAGATTATTTTTCAGGTGCTAAATGATAAAGAAGGTACATCTGGGGTACAAGAAAGATTCCTTAAAAATCATTCACCACAAGTACATAGCTGACGTCATCTCATAACAAACTCTAACAAACCGGAGTCCACTTCATGACTACGGAGGTTATATGAAGTGGTATAAAAAAGAGAATCCTCTCTGTTGGCTAGGTAAGTTCATATCATTGTGCACATTCATAACCCTATTTTTCGACTACTATTCATCTTCTTCTTCCTTCTTCCACACCGAGAAAGATCACTAACTTGAGCGTCGCAGGGCCAAGCCAGGGATTCCCACCCCGGTCTTAGGTCACTGACAATAGTGTTGGTTGATCTCTTGTGCGCAGAAGGTCTCGGAAGTTCTGAAGCTGGGTCGTTCTCCGATTGGATTTCTTTCTCGGCATCGGATCTTCGTGCGAGGAAGGCATTCGGTGTCTCTATTCTTCCCGATCCGCTTTGGGTTTCTCGGATCGGCATTCTCTAGGCATTATTCTTTGCTAGCAGCACTATTCTTCTACATCCACAGTGGGTTTCCTCTTCCGGATCTCCGTCTTGTCCAGCCTCTCAGACAGAATCACATATCATAAATCATTAAGAACATAATGAGCATATTTGGTTTAAGTTCTAAGTTCCCTAGGGTCTTGGTCTTGTTGTGGCTGAAAGTTACCATGCTTAGTTCTAGGTTATAAACAACATAAAAGCATGTGAACCCTAAACCAATTTCACATCATAAATCATTAAGAACATAATGAGCATATTTATGATGATGTTATGATATGTCAGGGTGCATTTGATGATTATGTTATGTTATGTTATGCCATGATACCTTATGATTATGCCATGATACTTATGATGATGTTATGATATGTCAGGGTGCATTTGATGATTATGTTATGTTATGTTATGCTATGATACCTTACGATTATGTTATGATATGTCATGATATGCTACATGCTATGATGAAATTGTCTTCATGTGTTATGTCTTGTGATTTTGATATGCTATATGATTTTTGTGAGTAGGAAAGGAACTTACTGAGCCATGAGTACTCACAGCTTACTTTCTTGTACCACAGATAAAGGCAAGGAATAGATGAACTAGGGGAGCAGCAGGAGGGGCTAGAAGGATATGTGTGGTAGTGGCTTGGCTAAAGGAGAAAGACCTGCTTTTGTTTAATAAGAACTATGCCTAGTTTATGTTACTGCATTATGACTCTTTGACATTAAATTTTGTGTTTGGGTATTATGACTTAAAAATCATATTAAGTATGCTATGTGGTTTTATACGTCCAGTTGATTAGTCATGGTGATTTTAAAGAAAAGAAAAGTTTTAAAACCTATAAGTAAGACTTCCGCTGTACTAAGTATGTATGTATGAGTAAAGTAACCCCCGCCACCTTAGCAGGAGGGGTGGGGCGTTACAGGTTGGTATCTGAGCCAGGTTAGCCATTTCACTACACACATGTCAAGCCTCCATCCTGCCGCTCCAAGTAAGAATCTATATGCTTAATTTAATTTTGTTGTTTGTTTTATGATGCTTTAATATTATGCATGTTTATTTATTTAGTTTAGGTAAGCATGATGGTAGGATAGGAATAGTACTAACCTTATGGCAACCGAATAGGAATAACGATAATTTATTGTTATTTAATGAAGATAAGCATGGCTAGGAGACGTACTACCCGAGCAGACGAGACACCGACTCCACCATATCTGACCCAGGTAGTCACTGATCTCCAGCGTCAGATCATGGAGCAACAACAGCTAATCACTACGTTAATGGGCCAGCAAGGAACTCCTTCCACCCCGTCAGCAAATCAGAATGCAGTGCCCATCATGCCAATAGTTGCACCAGTACCACCGGTAGCCCCTGCATCAGTGGTCCGACAGGAGACCTACTTAATATAGTGGCTGAGGCTGAAGCCGGAGAACATCTCGGGTACCTGCGAACCATGGGATGCCCATGCCTGGTTCAAGACAGTAGAAAGCATAGTGGAACTACTAGACTGGCCCGAATCTGAGAAGATCAAATGTGTATCTTTCTGTTTTTTCGGAGATGCGAGAATGTGGTGGGAAAGAGTGAAAGCAAAGAGACAGATTAATCTGATGAACTGGATGGACTTCGAGACAGAGTTCTTCGAAGAGTTCTTCCATATGCAAGTGACGAACCGACACTATGACGAGTTCACCGAGTTTCGGCAAGGTGACCTATCAGTAAACGAAGCAGTAAAACGCTTCAATCGTTTGGCACGCCTATGTCCAGAATTGGTTCGCACAGAAAGAGAAAGGGTCAGACTGATGTTGAAGATGCTTCGACCTAAAATAGCACTGAACATGGCCGGCGGAATTAATAGACCTCAGACTACAGAGGAATTGGTCAGCAGTGCCCTCATCACAGAACATTATCAGAATGTAATGAACGGAAATAAGAATCAGGCACGAGCAGAAGGACAGAGACCTCAGAGTACCAAAACAGGCTGGAAAGGAACCCCTACCGGGAAAAGGAAGCAATGGGACAATGCTAAAGGTGGTCTAGTAAATAAGCAACCGAAGTACCCTCAGTGTACTATTTGTGGAAAGCTGCATTCCGGATTTTGTCACAAAGGTACAAGAAAATGCTACAATTGCGGACAGGAAGGACATTTGGCCAGAGACTGTCCTACTCAGTTTCAGACACCACTCCAGCAGAATAACCAGAACAGGAGTGCCCCTTCACAGCTACACCAGATGCAAACTGTTATAGAAGGGACTTCGATCAGCCAAGGGAGATTGGAAGCCCCGCCAGCGACGACGAACGCCAGGGTTCTCGCACTTACCAGAGAAGATGTAGCGAATGCCTCTACTATTGTCACAGGTCAGCCACCTATTTCCAACCAATATACTAAAGTTTTATTTAATGCTGAAGGCAAACCAGTGGTCGAATCTATCGGGAAACTTAGAAACATTTCGTGTCATGGGGTCGAGATTATGTCCGAGCAACTCTCCACCCTAACCATAGCACCCACCCTATTCGACAATATATTAGAAAAGCAAACCAGTGACCAAAGCCTCCAAAGGATTAAACAAGAAATCTTAGAAGGAAAGAGTGACGGATTCCGTGTCGCGGACAGTGAAATATTATACCACAAGGATCGATTGTGTATTCCCGAGGATCCCGAGTTGCGAGGGAAGATATTAGAAGAAGCTCATTCAACGCCCTATGTAATGCATCAAGGGATCCACCAAAATGTACCAGGATTTGAAAAAGAAATTCTGGTGGTCCGGTATGAAAAGAGATGTGGCTCAATACGTCAGTGCCTGTCTGACCTGTTAGAGGGTTAAAGCAGAACACCAGAGGCCGGGAGGATTACTGCAGCCTATCCAAATTCCGGAATGGAAATGGGAAGATATCTCGATGGACTTCATTTCAGGATTACCCAAGACAACAAACGACTATGACGCTATATGGGTAATTGTGGATAGATTAACCAAATCCGCCCATTTTCTGGCAATTAAGATGACTTATTCAATTGAGCAACTAGCCCAATTATATGTCAAGGAAATTATTAGACTACATGGGACCCCTAAGACCATCATCTCCGACCGAGATGGTCGTTTTGTTTCACATTTTTGGGAATGCATTCAGAAGGCTCTTGGCACAAAGCTATTATTCAGTACTGCCTTCCACCCTCAAACCGACGGACAGACAGAGAGGGTGAACCAAGTGCTAGAAGACATGCCACGGGCATGCGCCTTAGACTTCAAAGGCAGCTGGTACCGATATTTATGCTTAGCAGAATTCGCTTACAACAATAGCTACCAGGCTACTATTGGGATGGCACCCTATGAGGCTCTGTATGGTAGGAAATGTAGATCCCCTATATGTTGGTATGAAGGCGGTGAAAAGAAAGAGATGGGATTTCAAACGGAACTTATCGATAACACCACCCGTGTTATACAGAATATCTGCCAAAGAATAGAAACTGCTCAGAGTCGACAGAAGAATTATGCGGATAAGCGACGAAGGCCATTGGAGTTCAGTGTCGGAGACTCAGTATTCCTCAAGGTAGCTCCTATGAAAGGAGTAATGAGGTTCGGTAAGAAGGGAAAGCTAAGCCCGCGCTATGTGGGACCATACCAGGTTCAGAAAAGAATCGGCAAAGTAGCTTATGAAATAGAATTACCTCAAGAGATGTCAGTCATTCACTACGTGTTCCACGTTTCGATGCTAAAGAAATGTATTCCGAGCACGGACCGAGTGGTCGAACCACGGACGGTACAAGTGCAAGAGGACCTAACCTACGAGAGCCGACCAATTCAGATATTGGATCGAGACGTCAAAAGACTAAGGAACAAAGAAGTACCCTTGTAAAGGTCCTGTGGCAAAATCAACAGTATGAGGAAGCCACGTGGGAACGAGAAGATGATATGAAACAAAAATATCCGGAGCTATTCTAAGTTCGAGGATGAACTTTTAATGAGGTATGGGGTACTGTAACACCCACGAAATTATAAAATAGGTATATGAATATTATTTTCATTAGAGCATAAAGAAATGATAAGAATAAAAGAAAAAGGAAAACAAAAACAAAAGAAAATTAGAATAAGAAGAGGTGAGGTTAAGGATTGAACCTTGAATCCCCCCACAATTTATGGAGATAAATTGATGAATGATAACCATTAGGATAAGGAGAAATAATTGGATAGAAAGGAATGAAAAATTTAGTTAAAGGAGAAAAGAAAACTAAGCAAAAAGAACAAGAGAAAACCAAGTTGCTTACCTTCTTTTCCCTCTTGGTTAAGAAAAGGAGAAAGCAAAAGAAGGATTTACTACTTCCCTCCCTCTCTCTATTTTCGTGGGAATTAATGGAGTGGGGTAAAAGAGGAGTTGAGGGAGTGAATGAGGACATGTTTCAAGGGCAAGGGAATAAATAGATTGGGAGAAGAAAAAATAAGGGATTAAATCATTTCTTCCTCCTTCCTCTTTCTTCTTCATTCCTCACCGAACCAAGAACTCCCTCCCTCTCCTTTGTCCGAGAGCTAAGCTAAGCTTTTCTTCAAGAAAAACTAAGTTTAGAGAGGAGACCTTCAAGATCTATCCCTTCCAAGCAAGAGGAACAAAAGGAGGTACAAGAAGAAGAAGCTCTCTCCTTCCTTGGCACCTAGGATACTTTTCTTCTTAAGAAAAACCACAAGCGAAAGGAGGTAAGCTTCCCCTCACCTGTGGTACAATAGTTCATATGGTTTTCATGAAGATAGATTGCTTAAAAACCAAGGGTTGCTTCATGGAAATTTCGGCCAAGATAAAAAGAAGAATCTAAGGAACTTTAAAATTCTACTAGATGTGCTCAATATATTTCTTATGATATGTATTTTATGGTAGGAGGTTAATCTTATGTTTTTATGCTAAAATGTTTAGCTAGAACTTAGATTTATGATCTTAGATTCTCGGCCAAGCATGAACAAAAGAACTAAGTAAGCGTAGGACTCAAAATAAGCATGCTCCCTTGTTCTTATGATATGTGCCCTATGATAGTAGTGTTGTTAACATTTTCTTCCACTTGTATGTTGATTTGAACTTCATCTTCAAGCTCATGAACATTCGGCCATGGTAGAACTAAGGGCTTAGAAGAGCTTTAAACCTAAAACTAAGCATGCCATGATTTTTCCCTAAGATAAAAATATGAAGCTAATATGATATGCCCATGAGTTATGTTGATTTGAACTCTATTTCATGTTTATGAAGATTCGGCTATGTTGAGATATGAGGCCTAGGGAAAGTTTAAAACAAGTTTAAGATGCTCATGACCTTCTTGATGAAAAGATATGAAACTAACTTGATGTCCTTATGCTTGTTTGTTGCATAGAAATTTAGTTACATGTTCTACAACTTTTGGCCACACAAGGTTTTAACACCTAGGATGTTTAGAACTTAAACTAAGTTTGCTCATGTTATTCCTTGTAATAAATGCCATGAAATTTATGTAGGGTTTACATGCTTTTATGGCACATGAAAACTAGTCTATGCCTTACATGTTTCGGCCACCATTAGGTTAAAGGCCTAAGGAAACTTAGAACCCAACTTAGATATGCTCATGATGTTCTTGTAATAAATGCTATGAAATTATTTATGGTTTTCATACTCGTATGCCACTAAAAACCTAATTCCCATGCTTGATAAGTTTCGGCCACCTTGGATTAAAGGGCTTAGGAAGTTTGGAACTTGAACTAAATATGCTTATGATGTTCCTCATGATATGTATTATGATATGGATTTAAGGTTCAACACTTTCATGCTACTTGTAACCTAGAATCATACTTGCTAGGGTTCGGCTATGTTAAGGTTAAAAGCTTAGAGAACTTAGAACTCAACTAAACATGCTCAAGTTGTTTCTTATGACATATGATATGACATTAGTTAGGGTTTACATGTTTATATGTTGCTTATAACCTAATTTGAGGCTTGATGGGTTTCGGCCATGATATAAGTAAAGACCTAGGAAGCTTGGAACCCAAACCAAATATGCTTAAGGTGTTCCTTATGATATAAGATATGATAAAGGTTTAGGGTTCACATGCTCTTATGTTGCTTGCTAACCTAGGCTACAACTACATGTTTCGGCCACCACATGACCTTTGGGTTAGAGACCTACTTATGTTTTTTTCCCATATGCTTCATATGCAATGCTTATGATATGATAGGAATATGATATGCTGCTATACTTATGTATGCTTATGATCTATGTATGATGATGTGCTATGTGCCCAAGTTTATGATGTGTTATGTGCCTAAATTTATGATATGCTATGTGCTTAAATTTATGATATGCTATGTGCTTAAATTTATGATATGCTATGCGCCCAAATCTATGATATGCTATGTGCCCAAGTTCATGATGTGCTGTGTGCCCAATTATGCATGTGATCATGATGTGCTGTGTGCCCAAAAATTCATGATGAGCTGTGTGCCAATTATACATGCTTTATGTTATGCCTAAGAGTTGCTTTCCTATCAATTGGGACTAGGAGCACTCTTCATGATATGATTATGATATGAATGATAGGTTAAGAATTAAAGATATGTATGACATGCTACTTTACTTTTAAGGCTTGTACTAAGGGTGGGCTCCATAAGCGCCCCGGGGTCGATGGACTAAGAAACGGGCCTCGTTAGGGATGGGCTCCTAAGTGCCCCTAGGTCGATGGACTAAGAAATGGGCCTAGTATGTATGCCTTGTAGGGTTCAAGACTTGCTACCTTGGACCTACATAGGACGCGCGCATTTATGTATGTGGTACAAGCCGGACCCCCCCTTATGTTGAGATTATGTTTAGGTATGTATATTATAAGTTTTCAAAAGACATGTTGCATATGTTTTCATGATACATGTTAGAAACTCACCTTGCATATACCTTATGATTATGCCATGATATTTATGATGATGTTATGATATGTCAGGGTGCATTTGATGATTATGTTATGTTAGGCCATGATACTTTATGATTATGCCATGATACTTATGATGATGTTATGTTATGTCAGGGTGCATTTGATAATTATGTTATGTTATGTTATGCCATGATACCTTACGATTATGTTACGATATGCCATGATATGCTACATGCTATGATGAAATTGTCTCCATGTGTTATGTCTTGTGATTTTGATATGCTATATGATTTTTGTGAGTAGGAAAGGAACTTACTGAGCCATGAGTGCTCACAGCTTACTTTCTTGTACCACAGATAAAGGCAAGGAATGGATGAACTAGGGGAGCAGTAGGAGGGGCTAGAAGGATATGTGTGGTAGTGGCTTGGCTAAAGGAGAAAGACCTGCTTTTGTTTAATAAGAACTATGCCTAGTCTATGTTACTGCATTATGACTCTTTGACATTAAATTTTGTGTTTGGGTATTATGACTTAAAAATCATATTAAGTATGCTATGTGGTTTTATACGTCCAGTTGATTAGTCATGGTGATTTTAAAGAAAAGAAAAGTTTTAAAACCTATAAGTAAGACTTCCGCTGTACTAAGTATGTATGTATGAGTAAAGTAACCCCCGCCGCCTTAGCAGGAGGGGCGGGGCATTACAGTATCGACCAAAATGTACTTCCCAAGAGGAAGATTCACATCAATTGGCAGATACCTCAAAGGAGGTAGGCTAATATCGGCCGGGATATACCCCCAATGGGGGTAGGTTTGTATCGACCGAAATATACTTCTCAGGAGGAAAGCCAAGACTTGTCGGTTGACCAATACCTTGGAAAGATACTTGATAAAATATAGCCTATGGTAAGTAACATAGAAGGTCGTCGATAGAAGCCTCTATTCATGATTAATTTTGACTGATACAAGGAACATTGGTACATTAAGCTATCCTTGATATAATAAAAGCAAGAAGGGAGGGAAGAAACGATAGAAATACTTTAAAGGAACTCGTAAAGTAGGATAGAGGTAAATATGTCAAATAAGATAATTAATGAAGATATCTGCAATATGTGACTCTATGACATGTGTTATATATTTTGGCTGGAAATTTGTTTTTAGATTATTTTGCAGGTGCTAAACGATAAAGAAGGTACATCTGGGGTATAAGAAAGATTCCTTAAAAATCATTCACCACAAGTACACAGCTGACGTCATCTCATAACAAACTCTAACAAACCGGAGTCCACTTCATGACTACGGAGGTTATATGAAGTGGTATAAAAAAGAGAATCCTCTCCGTTGGCTAGGTAAGTTCATATCATTGTGCACATTCATAACCCTATTTTTCGACTACTGTTCATCTTCTTCTTCCTTCTTTCACACCGAGAAAGATCACTAACTTGAGCGTCGGAGGGCCTAGCCAGGGATTCCCACCCCGGTCTTAGGTCACTGACGATAGTGTTGGCTGATCTCTTGTGCGCAGAAGGACTCGGAAGTTCTGAAGCTGGGTCGTTCTCCGATTGGATTTCTTTCTCGGCATCGGATCTTCGTGCGAGGAAGGCATTCGGTGTCTCTATTCTTCCTGATCCGCTTTGGGTTTCTCGGATCGACATTCTCTAGGCATTATTCTTTGCTAGCAGCACTATTCTTCTACATCCACAGTGGGTTTCCTCTTCCGGATCTCCGTCTTGTCCAGCCTCTCAGACAGGATCACATATCATAAATCATTAAGAACATAATGAGCATATTTGGTTTAGGTTCTAAGCTCCCTTGGGTCTTGGTCTTGTTGTGGCCGAAAGTTACCATGCTTAGTTCTAGGTTATAAACAACATAAAAGCATGTGAACCCTAAACCAATTTCACATCATAATCATTAAGAACATAATGAGCATATTTGGTTTAGGTTCTAAGCTCCCTAGGTCTTTTAACTTGGTTATGGCTGAAACTTAGGAGTATGAAACTAAGTTCAAAACAACATAGAAGCATAAGAATATCAAGCTAACTTCATATCATATCATAAGGGAATTCATGAGTATGCTAGATTTAATTTTAAGCTTCCTTGGACCCTAAAATTAATCATGGCCGAAACATAAGAAGACATGTATCTAGATTTCAAGCAGCATTCAAACATGATAACCCTAAGTTAGCTTTATATCATGTCATAAGAAGAGTCATGAGCATGTTAGAGTAAGTTTTAAGCTCTCCTAGGTCTTAATTCTCATCATGGCCGAAGCCCTAAGGTGCAATACATCAAGGTTCCAAACAACATTCAAGCATGTAACCCTAAGAAATCTTCCTACCTTTTCATAAGGAAAGTTATGAGCATGATAGTTTAAATTTTTAAACACTTCTAGGTCTTCATTTCTATCATGGCCGAAACCCTAATTCCCTAAGGTGGCATACATTTAGGTTCCAATCAACATACAAGTGTGAAAACACTAAGTACTCTTCATAACATATTAATAAGCAAGTCATGATCATGGTAGACTAAATTTTAACCTCTCCTAGTCAATTACTTCTATCATGGCCGAACACTTCATGAGCATGAATTTAGGTTTTAAGCAACATACAAGCATAAGAACACCAAACTAATCTCTTATCATAGGGTACATATCATAAGGACATAGTGAGCATGTTTAGTTTAGGTCTTAAGCCTTCCTAATCTTTTATTCACACTTTGGCCGAAAGTTCAAGAGCATGGATCTAAGTTTTAAGTAAGCATACAAGCATAAGAAACATTAACTAACTCCTATACTAGGGTACATATCATAAGAACATAGTGAATATGCTTAGTTAGGTCTTAAACTTCTCTAAATATTTTATTCAAGTCTTGGCCGAAAGTTTAAGATCATGGATCTAAGTTTTAAGTAAGCATACAAGCATAAGATCATTAACTAACCTTCTATACTATGATACATGTCATAATATTATAGTGAGCATGCTTGGTTAGGTCTTAAACTTCTCTAAATTTTCTATTCATGTCTTGGCCGAAAGTTCAAAAAGTGACATCAAGTTTTTAAGAATTCTAACCTCATGGAAAACACATAAACAACTTGTACCACAGGTGAGGGGATACTTAGATCCTCTTGCTTGTTTTTCCTAAGGAAGATGGTACCCTTGTGAAGAGGAAGAAGAAACTTCTCTTCCTAGTTCTCTTTTTTCTTCTCTTACTTGTAAGGAGTAGATCTCGAGGACTCCTTCTTGTGAATTTGTTTTCTTAACAAGAAAAACCTTTGCTTGGATTTTCGGAAAAGAGAGAGGGAGAGGTTTAGGTCTCGGTGGAGGAGGAAGAAGGAGAAAGAAGGAGGAGGAAGAAGAAGGAGGAAGAATTAACCAAACTTTCTTTCCCTTCTTTTCTCTTATTCCTATTTATTCCCAATGAGGATGAAAAGTGTCCCAATTCATCCCCTTACCTTCTCTATCTTCTCACTCTCTTCATTCCCACGAAAATAGAGAAAAAGAAGGAAGAAAGGCAACTTGTCTTTTACTTGCTTCTTTTCTTAACCAAGAGAAAGAGAAGGAAAGTCACTTGTCTTTCTCTTGTTCCCTTATTTAATCATACTCTTTACCTTTATCTATAATTTCTATTCTTTGCTATTCATGTGTCATTCATGATTCTAGTGGTTATCATACACCAATTTAACTTTATCATTTGTGGAAGGTTCAAGGTTCAAACCTTAACCTCTCTTTCTTTTTTATTTCTTTTTGGTTCTATTTCCATTTCCCTTTTATTCTAAAAGAAAAATATACATAGGTATAGTTTAAATAATTCGTGGGTGTTACAGTACCCCATACCTCATAGAAAGTTCGTCCTCGAACTTAAAATAGCTACATCAGGTGGCACAGGTCTTCCTGCTGAGTGCATCGGTCACTTTGTTCGCTTTTCCGGGATGATAAAAGATCTCGCAGTCATAGTCCTTAACTAACTCGAGCCATCTGCGTTGTCTCATATTCAGGTCTTTCTGGGTGAAGAAATATTTCAGACTCTGGTGGTCGGTATAAATCTTATGTAGGGGTTTTCGGGTCGCGAAAACCGCTTTTTCGCGTTGCGAAAACCCCGAAACTCCCTAGCCAATGGATCCGTGCAAAGAAATTTTTTTTGAAAAACTACGAGTACGAGTTTACCTAGATCTACACTTAGATCTACAAAGGGGAAACCTTTTATACCTTCGACGCGTGCCCTTTTCGTATCCCACTCGTCCAAGGAGATGTCGGATCTCAAGTTGTCAAGGTAGACAACTCTCTATGCGTATCCACACGAACAACTCGATGGAAGGAGAACCTTTGAGTGTGCTAGCACTCCAAGAAGGTCTCGGCAATGGAGAGGAGAGGGAGAGAAAAAAGGAGCAAGGAAGAAGATGATGGAATGAATGAGAAGCATCACAAAATGAAACTTTTTCATTCATTCATGTGGCCGGCCACATTAAGATGGGTGTGTAACTCCCATGGAATGCTAAGAGTCACAACTCTTGGTTACTCCCATGAGGTGGCATCCCACTTAAGCAACCATGATGATGTGGAGCATCATCATTGGCCCACTCAATGACAACTCACCAATGAGGTGGCATAAAGTCAAGTCAAACTTGACTCTTCATCTTCCTCTCAAGTTAAGTCAAACTTGACTTAATTTCTCTCATGGTTGATCTAATCCAACCATTTAATTCAAGCCAATTTAATATAATGAATCTAATTCATTTAATTAAATTGATTCAATGAGTCAAAATCTAAATTAGACTCATTGAGCACATGAATTAACTTGAGTCCAACTCAATTAGCCCTATTAGGATTACTCTTAATCCAATTTGATTCATCAAATTAATCTAATCCTCTTGGTTCATCATATGAACCTAATTTCCATCTAATTGTCCTTAGTGTGTGACCCTATAGGTTCTTATAATGTTGGCAATGCCCCTAAACCTATTCAGGAGCATAAGTAATGAGCGGTATCTAGCAATACATCATTACTACCTAAGTTACAAGAATGTTGAGATCCAACATCACCTTGTGACTACTAATTGTGACTCCTCACAATATATGACAAGTGTCCTTCTATCCTAGACATCTACATTGATCAATGTGAGACATAGACCATGTCATCCTCTAATCAATCTAAATCTTGAACTCCAAGTAGACTCACTTAATCAAATGAGCTCAATATCTCATATTGACTCATTTGGGCATGGTCATGCACTTCGTGGTCTCACTCTATCAAGAATATCGATGTCTCTCCCATCATATAGGAGGGATAGATCACATCTACATTACAAATATCCCTCTGCATAATTTGTTACATACCCAGTAATCGTCTTTATAGTCCACCCAGTTACAGGTGACGTTTGACGAAACCAAAGTACATAACTCCTTATGTAGGGAACCATGGTGACTTCAGGTCTAAGGACTAATAGTCATACTAATATCCACATGAGAAAGTATATGACACTCATATAACGATCCATGATAATTTCTCATGGCGGGTCATTCAGTATACATTCTCCAATGCATACCCATGTGCTATAGCCTGTGCTATAGCTCCATTGTTGTCACAATAGAGCTCAATAGGGTCAGCGATACTGGGAACCACCCCAAGTTCAGTGATGAACTTGTGGATCCAAACTGCCTCCTTTGCTGCCTCTGATGCAGCAATGTACTCGGCCTTTGTCGTAGAATCAGCTACTGTATCCTGCTTCGAACTCTTCCAACTCACAGCACCACCATTTATGTAAAATGCGAACCCTGACTGCGATCGATAATCATCCTAGTCGGTCTGGAAGCTAGCATCACTGTAACCCTTTACAGCTAGCTCGTCATTGCCTCCATATATCAAGAAATATTCTTTAGTCCTTCTTAAGTACTTAAGAATATTCTTGACCGCTATCCAGTGACTTTCACCTGGATCTGATTGGTATCTGCTCGTCATGCTCAAAGCATACGAGACATCAGGTCGAGTACATAGCATGACGTACATGATAGATCCTATGGCTGAGGCATAAGGGATCTGATTCATGCGGTCTCTCTCCTCTCTAGAAGAGGGACCTTGAGTCTTCGAAAGGCTCACGCCATGTGACATCGACAGAAATCCCTTCTTGGAGTTCTGCATGGCAAATCGAAGGAGTACCTTGTCAATGTATGTACTCTGACTTAGGCCAAGCAATTTCTTAGATCTATCTCTATAGATCTGTATCCCTAGAATGTGGGATGCCTCACCTAAATCCTTCATTGAGAAGCAACTCCCTAGCCAGGCCTTGACAGACTGAAGTAAAGGAATGTCCTTCCCAATGAGTAGTATGTCATCCACATACAATATGAGGAAGACAACTATATCCCCTACAACCTTCTTGTAGACACAAGGCTCATCTTCGTTCTTGATGAAACCAAACTATTTGATTGTATCATCGAATCGAAGATTCCAGCTCCGAGAAGCTTGCTTTAGTTCATAAATGGACCTATGCAGCTTGCATACTCTGCTAGTATGCTGTGGATCTACAAAACCCTCAGGTTGTGTTATGTACACATCCTCGAGCAGATTTCCATTCAGAAACGCAGTTTTGACATCCATCTGTCATATCTCATAGTCATGGTAAGCTGCAATAGCAAGCATGATCCGAATGAACTTAAACATCACTACTAGAGAAAAGGTTTCATCATAGTCAATACCATGAATCTGCTTGAAACCTTTAGCTACCAAGCGACCCTTATAGATAAGTCCATCCATGTCAAATTTTCTCTTAAAGACCCACTTACACCCAATGGGTTTTACCCCTTCAGGTGGATCAACGAAAGTCCATACTTGGTTGGTGTACATGGATTCCATCTCGGATCTCATGGCCTCTAGCCATTTCTCGAAATCTGGTCTCATCACAAATTCCTGATAGGTGGTAGGCTCATCCTCTATGAACACAATGTCATCATGGTCAGACAAGAGAAATGAGTATCTCTCAGGCTGACGACGTACCCTATCAGACCTGCGAAGAGGTATGTCTACTTGAACTGGTTGTTGTTCCTCAACTCTTTGTGGAACAACATCATCCACAACACTTTGTGGTTCCAGTTCAATTTCCATCGAGGCTTCAGTGCTATGGTCCGCATCTTGAACTTCTTCAAGATTGAACGTACTCCCACTAGTCTTTCTAGAAACAAAGTCCCTTTCTAGAAAGACCCCAGTCTTTGCCACAACTACCTTGTGCTGACTGGGAATGTAGAAGTAATATCCCTTAGTTTCATTGGGATATCCAATAAAATAGCACTTGTCAAATTTGGGTCCTAACTTGTCTGACACTTGACGTCGAATGTAAGCCTCACAACCTCAAATCCTCATGAAAGACACCTGGGCATCTCTCCCAGTCCATATCCTATATGGTGTCTTTATCATGGCCTTGGATGGAACTCGGTTGAGTATAAAAGCTGTCGTGTCTAGAGCATAACCCCAAAGGAATGTCGGAAGATCTGTGTGACCCATCATAGATCGTACCATATCTAATAGGATACGATTCCTCCTTTCGGATACACCATTCCACTGTGGTGTTCCAGGAGGAGTGAGTTGGGATAGAATCTCACACTCTGCTAGGTAGTCACGAAACTCAAGGCTAAGGTATTCTACACCTCGATCTGATCGAAGTATCTTAATACTCTTGCCAAGCTGGTTCTGTACTTCATTCTTGAATTCTTTGAATTTTTCAAAGGATTCTGACTTATGTGTCATCAAGTACACATAACCATATCTACTGAAGTCATCAGTAAATGTGATGAAGTACCTATAACCGCCTCTAGCAGCGACATTGAAAGGGCCACATACATCACTATGTATAAGACCTAACAAGTCAGTCGCTCTCTCACTATGCCCACTAAAGGGAGTCTTGGTCATCTTGCCCAGTAGGCATGACTCGCGCGTCTCATAAGATTCAAAATCAAATGAGTCCAGCAAATCATCCTTATGGAGCTGGGATAAGCGCTTGTCATTTATATGACCTAAGCGACAGTGCCAGAGATAGGTTTGGTTCATGTCATTTGACTTGAACCTCTTGGTATTTATGTTATAGATAAGGCTTTCAAGGTCTAGAATGTAGAGTCCATTCATCAGAGGTGCACTACAATAGAACATATCTTTTAAATAAACAGAACAACATTTGTCCTTAATTATAAAAGAGAAACCTTTCTTGTCCAAACAAGAAACTGAAATTATGTTCTTTGTTAATGCAGGCACATAACAACATTCATCTAATTCTAATACAAGCCCAGAGGGTAGAGATAGATGATAAGTTCCTACAACAACAACAGCAACCCATGCTCCATTGCCTCTCGTAGGTCCACCTCGCCCTTCGCCAATGCCCTGCTATTTCTCAACGCTTGCACATTAGTACAAATATGAGAAGCACATCCGGTATCTAATACCCATGATGAAGAAATAGATAGATTGACTTCTATAACATATATACCTGAAGTGGAACTCTCACTTCGCTTCTTCTTAAGATCTTCCAGGTACACCTTGCAGTTCCTCTTCCAGTGTCCGGTCTGACCGCAGTGGAAGCAGGTAGCATCCTTGACGACCCCTCCTTTACGCTTCAGTGCCTTACCTTTGCCCTTGGCTTGGGACTTTCCTTTGCCTTTAGGCTTGCCCTTGCCCTTATGTTTCTGAACCATCATAACAGAGTGGGGCTTAGCCTTCTTAAGGTTCAGCTCAGCAGTTCTTAACATGCTAAGCAGCTCGGGCAGTGGCTTGTCAATTTCGTTCATGTTGTAGTTTAGAACGAATTGACTATAGCTATCCGGTAAGGATTGCAAGATCAGGTCAGTGGCCAGCTCTTGGCCAAGCGGGAACCCCAACCTCTGTAGGTTTTCTATGTACCCAATCATTTTGAGTACATATGGGCCTACGGGAGCCCCATCTGACATCTTGCACTGAAACAGTGCCCTTGAGATCTTAAATCTCTCATGTCGCGCTTGTCCTTGATACAGTTGACAAAGATGTTCAACCATATCGTAAGTGCCCATCAACTTGTGTTGCTTCTGAAGCTCAGAGTTCATGGTCGTGAGCATTAGACAGGACACATCTAATGCGTCATCTTGATGCTTCTTATAAGCATCTTTGTCAGCTCGCGGGGCATTGGCAGGAGGAGCCTCCAGAATGGGCTGCTCCAGAACGTACAGTTTACGTTCCTGGGTGAGAACTATTCTCAAGTTCATGTACCAGTCTAGGAAATTTGCTCCGTTGAGCTTGTCCTTCTCAAGGACAGAACACAAAGAGAAGGTGTTCATATTCGACATCATTGTTATCTACAATAGAAAAATGCAGAAAATAAATATCATATTCTTTTAAATCATTTAATTAGGTCTTTAACTAAATGATGCTCCCACTGAATTCTATAATTCATGTGGGACAAGATCCACATCATACTAACCCTTGAGTTAGCTTTGGCTAATACGCCCAAGATTTAGTATGATCGGTAGGTAACGATTTACCATTACATCTCTATGCAACTCTTGTTTATAGGATCATTATCCGCAGTTATATTAAAACTTGAGTTAGCTTTGGCTAATACGCCCAAGAATTAATATAAATATTATTTATGTCCTATCTTTCCAACCATTGGAAGAATGCCTATAGTTATACTCGATCCAACCGAGTTAACAAGGAATACTCAATCTAATTGAGTTTGTACTCGCCCATGCGTTGATAAGCGAGACCAAGATTGTCCCTCCGTACCCTACCAAGATAATATGTGTTGCTCTGTTTTGGCAGATTCAACAACACATGTGATCGAGATAGTGATAGGTATCACGGCACAGTAGGCATTAGAGTTGACGTGATTTAGATCTAATCTAATCGTTGATGTGTATCAAATACGCGATAGATCTAATCTAATCGAGGGGTGCATCATGTGCACGACTTAGATCTAATCTAATCGTTATGCACTAATTAATTACTTAATCATGCATCACATATACACAAGCAATTAATTAAATTTATTTGTGATTAGTCATGGCCCTACTACGATCTTCTCAAGCCAATGAGAAGATCGGATGGTCAACTTAAGGTCAACAGCTTCTCAAGCTCCTCCCTTTGACCACCTTGTGTTGCTCGCGCCTTCCTCGTAACTTCGTCTCGAGTGGACCATCCACGACTCTAATTTTGTACATTACAATTTTGAAACTCGAGTTACATTCGAGTCTAAACTAATTTACAACAAGAATACAAAATAGAGAAAGGCACGACGTGCAGGTCACAGATCAAATTTACAACACGCACAACACAAATGACGGCGCGCAGGCCGTAATATGAATTACAACACAAATCCAATCAGATTGGGTCTTTTTGGGCCATGCCTATCACAAATTATACATAATTCTAAATTATGTAATTTCCATAATTTTTTATAATTTTAATACTAATTTTTACAATTTTTACGAGTAAAATTTCCTGGCGGTCCCGTTTAGCGATTTTCGGACGCAATCGCGGAACGAATCCCCTTGCGGGGCCAGGGGCAGCGCCCCTACCCGCGATCTAACCATCGCGAGTGTCCCTAAACGATCCTACAGTGCCTTTGTCCGCTGTCCCAAAAAGTTTTGGGGCGAAACATTGCCGTTTCAGAAAAATCTTCTCGGTAGTCGAAGCCTACAAGTGTATAAACACTTGTGCTTCGCTTCTACGAGAAAATTACTCATAAAAATCCATAAAAACTTAAATTTACAGAAAATCACAGAAGCTATATTTTTCATAAAAAATCAAATTAAACTCGTACAAGTCTTCGCACGTGGCTCTGATATCACTGTTAGATTTTTCGGGCCGCGAAAACCGTTGTTTCGCGTCACGGAAACCTCGAAACCCCCGCCACCAGATCCGTGTGAAGAAAAATAAATACAAAAATATGAGTACGAGTTTCTAAAGTCTAGATCTACACTAGATAAGAGCGTTACCCTCGATGCGATGTCCTTCGCTATCCCGCTAGTCCAACGGTTTGTCGGATCTCAAGATTTTCAAAGTAGACAACCCTCTAGAAGTATCCACACGAACAAAATTAGGTGGAAGGAGAACCTTAGAGTGTGCTAGCACTCCAAGAAGGTCTCGGCAAGATGAGGAGAGGGAGAGCAAGAAGAGAGAGCTCTAGGAGGAAGAAGATGAGAGTTACTACACAAATGAAAACTCACCATCCAATTGATGTGGCCGGCCACATTAAGAGGAGTTGTAACCTCCATGGAATGCCAAGAGTCACAACTCTTGGTAACTCCCATGAGGTGGTTGTAACACCCATAGGGTCCTTAGCAAAATTCTAGAATATTCTATCATAGCAAGAAAAATATATATGCTTTAGTTGAATTTTGCTCCTAGCCGAACACTTAAACAAATAAAATAGAAATAAAAAAAATACATAAGGTATAGGACTTGAACTCTAGATCTCTCATTAGATGCCTGAATAAGATAACCACTAGACCAAGAGAAATTATTGTTAGGAAATAGAGGGAAACCATAATTAAATGTAAGAAGAAAAGACTCTTCTCTTAGAAGGAGAAGTAAGAGTTGTCTTCTCCCTCTCTAATGAAGAGATGCTCTAGAATATTCCTTTATTACTCACCAAGAAGGGATGTATCTAGACTTTTCTCTTAATTATGAAGAGAGTAAAAAGAAAAGAGGAAGAAAAATATATTTTCCTTCCTCCTCTCATAATGAATAAAAGGAGGAAATTAAAGATGAGTTGTCATTTGCTCTCATTCTCCTCCTACTCTCCCTCACTGTGACCTCTCTCTCCCTCTCATCCTCTTGCCGAGACCAAGGAGCAAGGAAGCTCTCCTCTAGGAAGGATTCACAAGCAAGGTTCCCTCCTTAGAGAATTTAGCGAAGGATGTGAGTATTCCCCTCACTGCAGTACAAGTTGTTGTCGAATCGATCGTTAAGTTTTTTTTCAAGAGTTTTCAAAACCGTAAAATTTTCTTGTGGGTTTTGATGGATGATCTTTTAGGGTCAACAAGTTTCAAGTTATGTTTTATATATAAAAAAAAAAAGAAATCTAAACCCTCACTATGAATATTTCGGCCAAGAGACAAAAGAGGGTTAAGGCTAGGTTCTTTTCTTGTGAGAACATGCTTGATTTCATACTTATCTGATATGTGAATTTTATGTGTTGATAGTTAAGTTCTCATTCTTCATGTTGTGACAAAAACAAGGAGATTTCTATATATATGTTTCGGCCAACATGACTTATAGGCCTTAGGTCAAGAATTTTGCATAAAAACCATAGTAGTTGTACTCTTTTATGATGTATGAATTTTTACATGTGGATAACTTAATTTTTATGCTTGATATGGAATGAAAAATCATGAAACCCTACTGATATGTTTCGGCCAAATTTAGATAAATAAGTTAGGGTTAGAATTTTGAACTCAAATAGTCTCATTCATGAAGTATGGTGACTTGTATGTGCTTGTACAATGCCTTGTATATACTTAGATTAAGTTTGCATGTTATATGGTTAAGTTCTATGCTTCATATGGAATAAAATGATATGAAACCATACTGATATGTTTCGGTCAAGTTGAGATAAATATGTTAGGGTTAAAGTTTTGAACTCAAATAGGCTTATTCATGAAGTATAATGCCTTGTATATGCTTGTATAGTGCCTTGTATATGCTTAGATCAAATTTGCATGTTATATGTTTAAGTTGTATGCTTCATATGGAATAAAATGATATGAAATCCTACTGATATGTTTCGGCCAAATTGAGATAAATAGGTTAAGGTTAAAGTTTTGAACTCAAATAGGCTTATTCATGAAATATAGTGCCTTGTATATGCTTGTATAGTGTCTTGTATATGCTTAGATCAAATTTACATGTTATATGTTTAAGTTGTATGCTTCATATGGAATAAAATGATATGAAACCCTACTGATATGTTTCGGCCAAATTGAGATAAATAGGTTAAGGTTAAAGTTTTGAACTCAAATAGGCTTATTCATGAAGTATAGTGCCTTGTATATGCTTGTATAGTGTCTTATATATGCTTAGATCAAATTTGCATGTTATATGTTTAAGTTGTATGCTTCATATGGAATAAAATGATATGAAACCCTACTGATATGTTTCGGCCAAATTGAGATAAATAGGTTAAGGTTAAAGTTTTGAACTCTAATAGGCTTATTCATGAAGTATAATGCCTTGTATATGCTTGTATAGTGCCTTGTATATACTTAGATCCAATTTGCATGTCATATGTTTAAGTTTTATGCTTCATATGGAATAAAATGATATGAAACCCTACTGATATGTTTCGGCCAAATTGAAATAAATGGGTTAGGGTTAGAGTTTTGAACTCAAACATGCTTATTCATGAAGTATAATGTCTTGTATGTGCTTAGGTCAAGTTTACATGTTATGTGGATAAGTTTTATGCTTCATATGGAACCAAATGATATAAGAACCCTACTGATGTGTTTCGGCCAAATCGAGATAAATGGATTAAGGCTAGAGTTTTGAACTCAAACATGCTTATTCATGAAGTATAATGCCTTGTATGTGTTTAGATCAAGTTTACATGTTATGTGGGTAAGTTCTATGCTTAATATGGAATGAAATGAGGATGAAACCTACTGATGTGGTTCGCCAAGATGGATTAATTGAGTTAGGAAAGAGTTTAAACCTAACTAAACATGTTTATGTATTCTCATGATATGTAGCCTTTGATATATGAGTAGATTAAGCTTTCATGCTTCATGATATGATGAAAATATGCCTTATGATATGTTGCATTGCTATGTCTTATGATATGATATGCCATGTTCATGATATGATATGATAGACTTGTGACATGATATGCCATGTTAATGATATGATATGCTAGACTCATGATATGATATGCCATGTTCATGATATGTATGCTAAGTTCATGAGATGATATGCCATGTTTGATGATATGAAAATGACATGTTATACTTTATGTTATGATAAGAACATGTTATGTTTCATAATGCATGTATGAATGGCTTATGTAAGAAGAAAAGCCTAAAGAGTTGCTTCCCTTAAGCTGGGACCAAGAGCACTCTTCATGTTATGGAAAAGAGTTGCTTCCCTTAAGTTGGGATCAACTGCACTCTTCATGCTATGGTAAAGAGATGCTTCCCTTAAGTTGGGATCAAGAGCTCTCTTAATGATATGACAAGAATTATGACATGTATGATATGATGAGATATGATATGCATGATATTTTACTTTGTATGGCTTGTATCAAGGGTGGGCTCCATAAGCGCCTCGGGGTCGACGGACTATGAACGGACCTCGTTAAGGGATGGGCTCCTCAGTACGCCCCTAGGTCGACGGACTATGAACGGACCTAGATCACTAGTAGGTTCGGGGCTAGCTACCCTGTCCTAGGGATTGCGTGCATTTATGTTTACATGTGGTACAAGCCAGGGCCCTTCTCATGATGATGATATGATATTCAAGTATGTATACTATATGTTTTGAAAGAAGCATGATGTATATGTGCATTCCATGATACATGTTTTAAAAATATACATATTGCATCTACATGCACATATTTATGAAATTATGTTTATGCACCCTTATGAACAGGTATGAGTTATGATACATGTTTACATGATATGATAGACTTCATGATATGTGCTTACAGAATGTGATATGAATCATGATATGCACTCACATGATATACTTTGATATGTTATGCTCCTTATGTGATATGATATATTATGTTCTGCTTTCTCTCATGTTATGTTATGAGATGTTATGATTTTTACATGATAAGATATGTTCCATGTTATGATTCTCCATGCTATGTTATGCTATGCTATGGTTTCTACATGTTATGTTATGTTATGTGTTTTTCGGATTTATGGGTAGGCAAGGACCTCACTAAGCCTTTGGCTTATAGCTACACGTTTTCCTTGTACTGCAGATAAAGGCAAGGAATGGATCAATTAAGGGGAGTAGCAGGAAAGGTGATGGATGTGTGTGAAAGTGCTCGGTGGATAGATCTACTTAAGTTTTGGAACTTATAATTAGTTAAGCTGTGCATGTGAACTAAGTTGGACCCTATGCTTATGATGATGATTTCAGCTAGTATTTCATACACTTATGATATTTTACTCATGTTAGAATGATGATGATATGATGAAATGTTCAGTATGTTTTGATTCACATGCCATGATAAGTAAACTAAATGCATATGATAAAAGAAAAAAAATTTAAATAAGTCTTCCGCTGCCATGAATCCATATGCATTAGTAATTGATGTCTATGTTTCAGTGACGTCCGTCCCTCCGGGGTGGCCTTAGTGCTACCTGGAAGGGCGGACATTACAGTATGGTCCCATTTAAGCAATCATGATGATGTGGAGTATCATCATTGGCCCACTCAATGCCAACTCACCAATGAGGTGGCATAAAGTCAAGTCAAACTTGACTCTTCATCTTCCTCTCAAGTCAAATCAAACTTGACTTAATCTCTCTCATGGTTGATCTAATCCAACCATTTAATTCAAGCTAATTTAATATAATGAATCTAATTCATTTAATTAAATTGATTCAATGAGTCATAATCTAAATTAGACTCATTGAACACATGAATCAACTTGAGTCCAACTCAATTAGCCCAATTATGATTACTCTTAATCCAATTTGATTCATCACATGAATCTAATCCTCTTGGTTCATCATATGAACCTAATCTCTATCTAATTGTCTTTGGTGTGTGACCCTATAGGTTCTTGTAACGTTGGCAATGCCCCTAAACCCATTTAGGAGAATAAGTAATGAGCGGTATTTAGCAACACATCATTACTACCCAAGTTACAAGAATGTTGAGATCCAACATCACCTTGTGACTACTAATTGTGGCTCCTCACAATATATGACAAGTGTCCTTCTATCATAGACATCTAGATTGATCAATATGAGGCATAGACCGTGTCATCCTCTAATCAATCTAAATCTTGAACTCCAAGTAGACTCACTAAATCAAATGAGATCAATATCTCATATTGTCCCATTTGGGCATGACCATGCACTTCGTGGTCTCACTCTATCAAGAATATCGATGTCACTCCCGTCATATAGGAGGGATATATCCCATCTACATCACTCACATCCCTCTGCATAATTCGTTACATACCCAGTAATCGCCTTTATAGTCCACCCAGTTACGGGTGATGTTTGACGAAACAAAAGTACATAACTCTTTATGTAGGGATCCATGGTGACTTCAGGTCTAAGGACTAGTAGTTATACTAATAGCCACATGAGAAAGTATATGACACTCATATAACGATCCATGATACTTTCTCATGGCGGGTCATTCAGTATACATTCTCCAATGCATACCCATGTGTCAACTTGATATCTCTATATCCATGACTTGTGAGATCAAGTCATCGAGTTGACCTACATGCTAGTCTTATTGCATTAACATTGTCCCTGAATGTTAATACTCGAGTAGGAATGATTAAGAGTAGTGTTCCCTATATCATCTCACTATCGGTTCAACTAACCGATTGATATAGGTGAGAACCTTCTACTCAAGGACGCTATTATACTTAGTTTATTTGGCACCAATACAAGTAAGTATAATAACCAAAAACAAATATTTTTATTTATATAAGAATATGATACAACAAGTCCATAATACAATCATCAAATGATTGGTTCTAGGGCTCTAACTAACTGTGTCTAGTGGCATGGTCGTATCTGTTCACTAAACGATTGACACGACTAGGTCGTGTCCGGTGGCACAATAGTATTTGTGCCCTCAGCGACTGGCATAACTAGGTCGTGCCTCTTGGCACGATTGTGTCTGTGCCTCTTGGCACGATCGTGTCCATACCCTTAGCGGCTAACAAGATCGTGTTCATGCTCTCGGCGGCTAACATGACCACGTTTGTGGCCTCAACTGTTGACACGCCTCAGGGACTGACATGGCCATGTTTGTACCCTCAGCAGCTGACATGACCTGCCTCTTGGCATGGTCATGCCTCGTGTCAATCAAATACGAGCAATCTTTAATCGATTGCTTTCTAGGGAAAAATTCTTTTAAAGCAAGTTCTTGATTATAACTTCCCGTTTGTCATAAATACAATTTTAATAAATATAATTTTTTAAAAATATTACTATTTTGGGCTTTTAGCGCATCCGCTAGGAGCTGCAATGTAACAATGGTGAGGGAGCTCCCTCCTATAGTTACTTTTCCATAGAGTGGCTCCTTATATAAGGAGTGCTCTCTCTCTTTGTTTTTAACTTAGTTTTTGTTAAAAAAAAAAATAAAATAGTTAAACAATGGTGATGTTGTGGTGTGAGTGCTCTAGTGATGCAGGGTCTGCAAGTTGAGCATCCAAATTCAGGTTAATATATAGGTATTATAATATTTAAATAATATTATAAATTGCTATAGATGAGTGTTATAACTATTTATATATTAATAGTGTTTAATTTTTTGAACGCAGTTAACGAGTGGATTTTATCTAAAAATTTAAGAATTAAAAAAAAATAAATTTTAGATATAAAAAAATAAAAATGAATAAATATAGGTACAAATAATTAATATAAAATTAAAATGAATATAAGAGAAATATAATAGATAAGGTAACGGTGCGGGTTCACTGTTGGAGATGTTTTTAAGCCTCTGTTTGAATGGGGTGAGATAAGATTCATTAATGAAAGGGGATGAAAAGGGAAGGGAGGGAAAGGAAGGGAAAGTAATATATTTATCTTGCCTTTGTTTGGAAGGGAGGGAAAATTTATGTGAGAGGAAAGAGATAGAATGAAGGTTAAATATACAAATTTATAAAAATATCCTCTTATTTTTTTAATAAATCTGTATGTGAAAAAATAAATAAAGATATAATTGTAATAATTTCTCCTTATCCTTTCTTATACCCCAATTTGGGGTGTAAGGAATTTCGCTTATTTCCGAGCATACAAGGGGAAGCTTTACCCTTCTCTTCCCTTCTCCTTCATAGCTCACTCTTTTCCAAAAAAGATAAAAATTTATTTTACTCATATTTATCTTTCCCTCCCCTTTACTCACCTCCTCCCAAACAGAAGCTAAAAGCCCAACACACTTCTTAATTAAAATAAATATGACAATGACCGACAAAGAATTTGTATACACAAATAACGTTCGCCGTCGCCAAGGTCAACTATTAGAAGGTTGCGGTGGCAGCTCATGCCACCCTGTTCAGCAAGCAGAGAGGAGGGATGGGGAGGAAGAAGAGTATCTTGGCAATCACACTCTTTCTTCAACTCCTTTCCTCTGCTCGATGCATCAGTCGTAGCGATTTCCCTCCATCGTTCCTCATGGGGACTGCAACTTCTTCTTACCAGGTAATCTAATGATGTTTTCCACAAGATCCAAGATCGTAGATAACGGAAAAAGAAAAAAAATACAAGTGTTTTTGGGATCAAACTCCAATAACGAAATACGCATGATTTCTGGTCGAATATGCCAGTTTTAGGGGAGGGAGGGAAGGAGGAGGGTGGGGCGTAGAAACTGGATCTCCTATTCTCAAAAATGATCATAATGATCTACATGAGTGGAGAGGTGTCTTCGCATAAAAGAGTGTTATAGAGCATTTTTGCAGTGATTTTAGTTTTAGAATGGTTCTCCATGACTATTTGACAGCTACTAATTTTCTCCCTGTGGACAGTTCCATAGTTTTGGGGTGCTTCGGGGTTTGGAGTCTTTAATAGTTCATATTGTTCATAGAAAATAAGATTTTTCTTGAGCGAAAATTAAAGGAGGCTCCAAACTTTCATAATCCTTCCTTCTTAGTTTTTTTAACAAAAGAGCATCCTTTCCAAAATTACTCCCATCATCCTCCTCCTCTAGCCAACGGTGGTTGATCCTGACAAAAATTTAATGGGGTGCTCAAAGAAAGAACTAAAAAAAATGGTTTTGCTATCAAATAAATATATTAAAAGATAAACGTACTAAATTGATAATGATAATGATACAGAAATAAAAATATATGCATACCAATAAAGTAATTATTTTTTGACATTTGAACTACTAGTACAAGGTCTGGACGTACAAACAAACAGAGGCAACTGTATCCTACGAGTGTTCATCTGTTGAAAATCTTGTAAAATTTGTTCATTTTCAATTGTGGTAAAAATATCTTTCTCAATCATCTAAACTTGTCTTTTCTTTTACATGAAGCACTAGTAATATTTACAATCATAGTTGTTGGTGCAAGGAGTACCAGACAATCGAACTTAAGTTTTGATTATGACAAAGGTCCAAAGTTAAGATGTCTTGTTGTCTAAAAAGTGTGAATGAGCTTGCAGGAAAGTCATAAGTATACTCAGGCAAAAGTTTTAGTAGATTCTAAGCAGGTGGAGAACCCTAGGGGAGGTAACCCTAGGTCCTAGAGGTGGTAACCCTAGGTTATGAAAAACTCTAGGGGGAGGTAACCCTAGGTCTTAGGGTGTGGTAACCCTAGGTGGAAAGTCTTGGCGGGTCGAACACTTTGGGCAAAATCCTAGAGTCGGGGACTAGTGAAAATCCTGGTGGTCGCAGACCAGATGAATGTCTGGACGGGTCGTGGAGCGAATGTCCAGCATGAAGACCTGAAGTCTCGAGCGCTGAGCAAAAGTCCAGTCGGTCTAGAGGACCGGTTTGGTAAAAGGTAATTGAGAGTAGTAGGTGAGGACGCATTCCCCGAAGAGGGAACAGTAGGCGTCGGTTCGACTTAGGGTTTCTAGAGGGAATTCGAAAGTCAGAACCAGACAGTCCGGAGATTGTTAAAAGTTATATATTGCTTTACTATTATTTGCTATTTGTCTAACTCTGTTTGCAGGGAAACTAACATTCTGCAGGTTGAAGTTTCAGCCTTGATCGGTCGATCGAACCGGGGATCGGTCGACCGAACCTCCAGCAGAGTAGATTTCCAGCCAGCTGATCGGGTTTGACCGAAGGATCGGTCGACCGAACCTGGGTTCAGTCGACCGAACGGTGGATAGGCGTCGACGTGGTCGGGTCGGGTGGTTTGGCTTAGATAGGCCAGTGAGGTCAACGGGATCAGTAGATCGAACGACAGGATCGGTCGATCGAATGAAGACTCTTATCCAAGCGGCAGAATCTGGACGTGAAGTTGGCCAAGTTCAGAGGGTAAAGCCGACCGAACATTTGTATCCGTCGATCGATCAACGTCGAGTCAAAGACTGATCCCGAGATAAGTGGATTTGGATCAAGTCTGGCTCGGCTATAAAAGGAGGGTCGACCAGCAGCTTCGAAATAACACATTTAGAATGACCTTCTTACGTGTGCGCTACTCCGAAACAACTCAACCATGCTTAACTGCTGCTCCGACAATCAATGAACAACTACTAATTCTCTGTTGTCTGTATACTTTAGTTTTAATACTTGTACTTGTATATTTGTAAAGTTTTTACTAATTGATAGTGAATTGCCCAACCTAAGCGATCAACAATCACAGGCCTTGAGTAGGAGTTGTCACAGGTTCCGAACCAAGTAAAACCAAAGGTGTCAACTTGGTTTTTTGTTCTCTTACTTTTCGCTCTTTAATTTTCACCGCACGAACTCTTACACGATCGAGTTTTCCGAAATGAGTGAAAAAGTCACGAGTGCTATTCACTCCCTCTAGCATGCATCGATCTTACAATTGGTATCAAGCGAGGCCGCTTTGAATTGGTGAAACCACCAAACGAGCAGAGGGGCCTTTTTTTCTCAAAGAAAATTATATATCTTGTTTGTTTAAAAAATATTCTTACACGTTTTCCCTCCAAATTTATTTTTTGAAAAATTCATTTTTATTTTTTCATTATCGGTCAGTGTTGACGAAATATCTTATTTATCAAAATTTATATTATTATTATTATTTATTATTATTTTTTTTCGAAATTAGTGAAATACTATTTTATTTTTCTCCATCATTGCTAATCTAAGACCAAGTCTTGGGACAAGTCTACTTGTTTTTGTTATGTGCTAGATTTGTTCAATAAATGGCATACCAAGATGGGTACAACACCGCACGCCCACCACTCTTGTCCAGCGAGAATTTCGAATACTAGAAAGACCAGATAGAGAACCAACTGAAGACTCATGATCTAGACCGGATTTATACTCTCCACCGAAGAAGGTGTGCCCATCGCCTGTGACAAGTGGGATGCACAAACAAGGAGAAAGATTGAAGCCAATGCAAAAGCAACATATACACTCCTATGCGGACTAACAAATAAAAAGCTTGATCGAGTTGGAAAGTTCAATAACACTAATGAACTTTGGGAAAAATTAATTGAGCTTCATGAGATTCCGTTAGAGCCAGAAGACCAAGTAGAACCTGAGTTCGAATCTGAGTTTGAATCCCCAGAGTCAACTTTCAAACCAGACTCAGAAGAATTGGATCAGACCAATTTCATAGCATTGATGGCCAAGGAAGAGATAGCTGAATCTGAGTCCGAAATCGAGATGACAACAGTCAAGGAGAATCCTATCATGGATCTAAAAGGTAAAATTGTAAATAAAAATTTCAAATTTCACATAACTTGTTTTCAGTGCATGAAGAGAGGACACCACATAAACTAGTGCCCTACTCGTAAGATTCGGATGACACAACTGGAGGAGTCATCAGAAGAGACGGACGAAGAAGAACACGAGCAAGCAAGCTTTGTTGCTCTACCAGCACAAGCGTACCTTGTCGAAACCGCGTCCAAAAGAAGTCACGGATCCGCATCCATTTCTGAAGGGCCAAACAACATTGTAAGTTCTTTGTTTGCTGGTATTCAAATAGATGAATTGCAAAATTTAATTGAATACTTATTAAGAAAATTGGCCAAATCCAATCTCCGGTCAAGTCACTCCAAAAGGAGGTAACAACCCTTAAGGAAGTAACTAACTCGAGTTCTTTGACTGAGCAAGTTCAAGAAGGAACCTCAACCCAAGTCCAACAATTTGAGGAAGAAAATTTCAATTTAAAAACTGAAGTTAAAGAATTCAAGGACTCATTAGAATGGTTCACTTTAGGTTCCAAGAATTTTGATTTGATTCTTGGAAAACGAAGGGCTGTATACAATCGATCCGGACTTGGATATAAGGTTAACCACAAGTTTAGATCTTATTTATCACTTGTTAATTGAACAAATAGAAAAAAATAGTCCAAGCACTATTTTTTATTATTCATGCTTAGATTATGATAGATAAGGACTTAGGCCTGATTCACACTTGACTAGTTATACCTAGGATTTTCAGAAAGGAAACTAAATATTTAATTTCTTTAAAAAGATTTATCTATAAGTGGTTGATGATCGAATACCCAAAAAGGTCTAGTGTCTCGCCACAGCCTAGAAGCCAATTATTGAAATGAATATTTAATTAATTAACTGTTAAACCTTAATCTAACTCAAATGTAAATTAATCCTTAGATTTTAATCTAAAGTAAAGATTAAATTAACCATCTCATAAAACTATTAAGGTTCCTTGATCGAAAATTTAAAAAAGGGTGAGATGGATCTAGATATAAAAATAAAAAAGTAGTTAACCAAATTCAAATTAATTAAGCTCAATTCAATTAAAAAAAAAGGGCAGCCGTGTGCACGAAGCTCCCACCATGCGGGGTCCCGGGGAAGGATCCATTGTACGCAGTTTTATCCTGTTTTTTGCAAGAGGCTATTTCCAGAATTCAAACCCGTGACCTTTTGATCACATAGCAACAACTTTATTATCGCGCCAAGGCTCCCCTTCAATTAAGCTCAATTCAATTAAGTTAACTAAATTAAAATTCAACTAAAATTAATTAATCTAAGTCAGTATAATTAATTTCAAATGTATAGTTAATTTCAAAAGTATAATTAATTTTCAAAATATTAAAGATTTTCAAATATTAATGATAATTTATTTTCAAAATCTTAATTAATTATTTTAAATCACAATTAATTTTTAAAATCTTAATTTTTTTAAATGTTAATTAATATTCAAAATTTTAATTATCTTTAAATGTTCAAATTTAATTAATCTTTCAAAATCTAAAACTTAAATATTTTTCAAAATTCTCAAACTTAAAATTAACATCATAATTAAGCAAATTCCATCTCACACAAACTTATAAGCTTAACATGTTTGATAACTTAGAAAGGGTGAGATGGAAAATTAGGAAAATAAATAATTACTTTTACTTTAAACTTATGTTTTAACTTTGAACTCTCATGCTTGGACTCTAGGACCCAAAAACTTAAAACAGTTTTTTTTTTTTACATTAATTAAGGGAGAGTGAAAGGAAGTTTAAGGTGTTAAAGTTAAAGCATTGTTTTCAAAATTTCAAAGTTAATTTGCTGATCTTTAAAAAGTTTTATTTTTGGTTTAACTATTTTTGAAAAGAAAATTTAACTCTTTTTGAAAAGACAATTTTTCAAAAAGGAAATTCAAATCCAAAAATAAATAATAAGTTTTTGAAAAAGTATTTTTAACTAAGTTTTTATGTACTTAACTAAGCTTTTTATTTTCAAAACATAAATTTAGCTAAGTTTTTTTTTTTTTGGAAAAAGCTAAGTCATTTTCAAAACATAAATTTAGCTAAGTTTTTTTTTTTTTGGAAAAAGCTAAGTCATTTTCAAAACATAAATTTAGCTAAGTTTGTTTTTGGAAAAACTAGGTTATTTTCAAAGCTTAAATTTAGCTAAGTCTTTTTGGAAAAACTAGGTCATTTTCAAATCTTAAATTTAGTTAAGTTTTTTTTTTTTGGAAAAGCTAAAATACTTTCAAAGTTTAAGATTAGCTAAGTTTTTTTATAAAGGCTAAGTCATTTTCAAAGCTAAGTACTTAATTAAGTTTTAAAAATCTTTTTAAAGCTAAGTACGTAACTATGCATTTTATCAAAATCTTTTTAAAGTTAAATATTTAACTAAGTTTTTACTAAAAACTTTTTAAAAGCTAAGTATTGAACTAAAGTTTTTTTTTTTAAAGAAAATCCTTTTCAAAGTTACCTATTTAGCTATTTTATTTAAAAGGTAAATGATTTTTAGGCCAAGTAAGTACTACCCTTCAGGGAGAGTTTAAAAGATTAAAAACTCGCCTTTCAGATTTAAAGATTCATTTTTTTCTCTCTTAGTACTCTTTTTTGATATATGGCAAGGGGTAAAGAAAGGTTAAAGTTAAGAGTTAAGCATAAAAGGGGGAGTTTTTTTAATATGTCAAAATTATTGTATTTTAATTATGCTCATGCTTAAATTCCTTTTCATTATATTATAGTAAATATTGTTATGTTTTACTTAACTTTGAACTAGGTTGTCATAATAAAAAAAAAAGAGATTGTTGGTGCAAGGAGCACCAGACGATCGAACCTAAGTTTTGATTATGGCAAATAGTTCAAAGTTAAGATGGCTTGTTGTTTAACAAGTGTGAATGAACTTGTAGGAAAGTCCTAAGTGTACTTAGGCAAATGTCCTAGTGGATTCTAAGCAGGTGGAAACCCTTAGGGGAGGTAATCCTAAGTCATAAAGGGTGGTAACCCTAGATTATGGAAAACCCTAGGGGAGGTAACCCTAGGTCTTAAGAGGAGGTAACCCTAGGCTATGGAAAACCCTAGGAGGAGGTAACCCTAGGTCTAGGGGGTAGTAACCTTAGGTGGAAAGTCTTGGTGGATCGAGCACTTTGGGCGAAATCCTAGAGTCAGGGACTCTAGGTGAAAATCCTGGTGGTCGCGGACTAGGTGAAAGTCTGGACGGATTGTAGAGCGGACATTCAGCATGAAGACCTGAAGTCTTGGGCGTTGAGCAAAAGTCCAGTCGGTTTGGAGGATTGGTTTGACAAAAGGTAACTCTATTGAGAGGAGTAAGTGAGGACGCGTTCCTCGAAGAGGGAACAGTGGACGTCGGTTCAACCTAGGGTTTCCGGAGGAAATCTAAAAGTTAGAACCGGACAGTCTGGAGACTGTCAAAAGTTATATATGTTTTACTATTTTTTGCTATTTGTCTAACTCTGTTTTGCAGGGAAACCAACATTTTGCGGGTTGAAGTTTCGGCCTTGATCGATCGACCGAATCGGGGATCGGTCGACTGAACCTCCAAGCAAGCAAAGGAAATTCCTAGCCAGTTGATCGGGTTCGACCGAACGGTCAATAGGAGTTGACGTGGTCAGGCCAGGTGGATCGGGTCAGATAGGCCAGCAAGGTCAGCAGGATTGGTCGATTGAACAGTAAGATCGGTCGATCAAACGAAGACTCTTATCCAAGCTGCAGAATCTGGACGCGAAATTTTCGGCCGACCGAACACCTGGATCGGTCGACCGATCAGTGTCGAGCCAAAGACTGATCCAAGATCAGTGGATCTGGATCAGGTCTGGCTCAGCTATAAAAGGAGGGTAGACCAACATCTTCGAAATAACACATTTAGAACGACCTTACGTGTGCGCTGCACCGGAACAACTCAATCATGCTTAACTGCAGCTAGGGATGAGCATTCGGTTAATTCGGTCCATAAATTAACCGAATTAACCGAAAATCGATTTAGTGTTGGCTAACCGAATCAAATCAAAGTTTTTTTAAAATTGAATTAACTGAATTAATTATTTCAGTTAACACCGAATTAACTAAATTTGTTTAAATAATAATAAAAAGAATTTATACAAAATTAATATCAAATTAACCGAATTAACCGAATGCTCACCCCTAACTGCAGCTTCGATAATCAACGAACAACTACTAATCCTCTGTTGTCGGTATACTTGAGTTTTAATACTTGTACTTGTATATCCATAAAGCTTTTACGAATTGATAGTGGGTTCCCAACGCAAACGATCAACGATTGCGGGCTTTGGAGTAGGAGTCGTTACAGACTTCGAACCAAGTAAAACCAAAGGTGTCTACTTGGTTTTTTTGTTCTTTTACTTTTCGCTCTTTAATTTCCACTGCACGAACTCTTACGCGATCGAGTTTTTCGAAATGAATGAAAAAGCCACGAGTGTTATTTACCTCCCACTAGCACGCATCGATCCTACAATAGTAACATATGGGAAGAAATCACTCCCAATTCGACTGTTCTTAGCAACTGCAACAACAACTAGTTGAAGTTGGTGAGCAAAACAATGGACATACATTGCAGATGAATTTTCCTTTAATATGAGAGCCTTCAATCCATTATACTCACCTCGCATATTTGAAGCCCCACCATATCCTTGACCTCTCAATATTAATAATGACAACTTATGTTTTGCAAACAATTCATCAATAGTCTTCTTCAAAGAAATAGCAAAAGTGTTAGACACATGTACAATCACAAGAAATCTTTCAATAACACATCCATGTTTGTTCACGTATCTTAAAACAACTCCCATTTGCTCTTTGACCGAAATATCTTGACACTCATCAACCATAAGAGAAAATATATTGTCTTTTATATCATTAAGAATGACATTTGTGACTTCAGCAGCACAAGCCCGTGTTAAATCCTTTTGAAGAGATTTAATTTGATTGTTTCCAGGGGCATTCTCATTCATTGTCTTGACAACCTCATCATTTCTTCGGGTATACCACTCAATCAATTCAAGAAAGTTATCTTTATTTGAGGAACTCGATGACTCATCATGTCCACAGAAAGGCAAACTTGTTTCAAAAGAAAGCGTGTAACATCCAAAGTTGTCGTTAATTGAGTGTGATATACAACCTCCATTCCATGCCCATGTGCTTGTAGCAAATGTGACACTTTGTCGTTGATTTTAAAAAGCCTCAAGTTGTGTTCTTACATCATTGTGAGCACTAGCTACACCACCAACATGCGTATTAAATACTTCTATTGCTTTTCTCCAATTATTCATCCCTAAATTAGTAAATGCTTAATCTCCAGCTCGACATCCTCTATGAGAATTTTTAAAGAGATAGCACCAAAAATAAAAAGCTGCATCTTTTGATTGTTGTACTCTAACCATGAAAATGTTTTAAACCAAGTAATTTGGAAACTTCTATGCTTTTTATCAAATTGTCTTAGGGGATAATTATGGCTAAATGGTTGACAAGGTCCTCTAATCAAATATTCTTTTCGAATCTGATCTCTGATTGAAATATCAAATTTATTAATTGGTTTACGTAGCCCTGGTCACTGACAACATCATCCGAGTTGAATTTAACGCGAGAATGTTGTTTCTTACTATTTTCTTCCTTAGAAGACTGAACATTTCGTTTTAAAAATTTCTCCATAATCTATGTTAATTCATTAAAATTATTGAATTATTAAATAAGAATTGTTAAGAGAAAATCGTATATTAGACACCACGGAGTTATTGACTTATATAGAGAAGGATATATAGCATAATTACAATAATACCCCTAGTTATTATGTTACAATATTCTAACACTCCCCCTTAAGCTGGAGAATATAGATCATATGTATCCAGCTTGTTACATATGTAGTCAATTCAGGAACCTCTCAGTGACTTAGTGAATATATATGCTAGTTGATTATGTGAGTTGACAAAACTAGTAGATATTTCTCCTGATATGATTTTCTCTCTAACAAAGTGACAGTCAACTTCAATATGCTTTGTCCTCTCATGAAAAACTGGGTTCGAGGCAATATGCATGGCAGCCTGGTTGTCACATATAAGTGATATTTGACCTCCCCAAACCTGAGTTCCTGAAGCAACCGTTTTAGCCATATAAGCTCTTGACTAGTTATGATAATAGCCCGATACTCTACCTCTGCACTGGATCTTGCCACAACATTCTGCTTTTTACTTTTCTAAGAAATAAGGTTACCTTCAACAAATATATAAAACCCAGAAGTGGACTTTCTATCAGTGGGAGATCCTGTCCAATCTGCATCAGAGTACCCTATGACTCGAATATATCCTTTGTCTGCATACAAAAGACCCTTTCCTGGTGCGCCTCTGATATATCGAATAATGCGAGTCATATCATTCTAATGTTCTTTGCATGGAGAGTTGAGAAACTAACTTACTACACTTATCGCAAATCAGATATCAGGATGAGTAACAGTAAGGTAGTTTAGTTTCCCTACTAATTGCCTGTACGGTTCAGGATCTGGAAAAGGATCCCCCTGATTTGGCAGGAGCTTGACATTAGGATCCATAGGGCTGTCGACTGTCTTTGAGTTTAACATTTTTGTTTCTTCCAGAATATCGATTGCATACTTCCTTTGGGATAATGACGATCCCCTGTTTAGACTGTGCTATTTCTATCCCCAAGAAATATTTAAGTTTGCCGAGGTCCTTTGTATGAAAATGTTTAAAAAGATGTTTCACTTGTGAAATCCCAAGATGATCACTACCTGTGATGACAATATCATCAACATAAATCACTATATAGATGCAACCAGTAGATGAGTAGCGATAAAAGACAGAATGGTCAGCCTCGCTCCAAGTCATGCCAAACTGTTGAATTATAGTACTAAATCTACCGAACCATGCTCTGGGTGATTGCTTGAGGCCATATAAAGATTTCCGCATGCGACATACAAGACCAGAAGACTCCCCCTGAGTAACAAAACACAGAGGTTGCTCCATGTAAACTTCCTCAAGCAAATCACCATGTAAAAATACATTTTTGATGTCCAACTGATAAAGAGGCCAATGGTGAATCACAGCAATTGACAGGAATAGGTGTACAAAAGGTATCTTGGCAACAGGAAAAAAAGTATCCCCATAATCCAATCTGAAGATCTGAGTATAGCCTTTAGCGACAAGATGCACCTTAAGTTTGTCAACCATACCGTCTGGACCAACCTTCACCGTATACACCCATCAACAACCAACAACTGACTTCCCAGGTGGTAGAGGAACGGTCCCACTACTTTGTAAAGCATAAATTTCATCGAGCATAGCCTGTTTCCATCCTGGATGGGCAAAGACATCACCTGTAGTCTTAGGAAGAGAAACAGATGACAAGGAAGAAAGACAATAATAATAGGAAGGAGAAAGACGATAATAACTCAAAGAAACATAGTGAGGAGAAAGATTACGAGTGGAATGCATACCCTTTCGAAGTGCAATAGGAATATTAGAGTCAGGAGATGGGATTGGAGGAAATGGCAAAGGACTTGGTTCCAAAGATGTGTCCATGACAGTGTCAGTGTCGGTCGGCGGCAAAGCAGGACGAGGACGACATTAATAAACCTGCAAAGGAGACGAGGCTGAGGATGATAGAGGCACCTCCGGAGGACAAAAGATAGTCACCGATGCAGGTGGAGAGGGAGAAACCTTGGACTAGGAAGCGGGAGGCCAAAACAATAAAATCGAATCAAAGAATATGACATCAGCAGAGATGAAGTACCGACGAAGAATAGGGGAACTGTTGGTTGCTACTCGGAAAGCCTAGAGGTTCCACTGTACAAAAATTTTGTACAAAGGTCTGAACCTTTTCCTAGCTACCATGTGTTCTTTTAAATTAAATTTTGGATCGCCTGCGGAACTTAACACGTTTGATCCAAAACTTAATCTATTTGTTCTTTTAGGTTTTGACTTGGATCTCCTGCGGAACTTAACACGTTCGACCCAAATCACCTTAAGTTATTAATTCCATTAAATAGTAATTTCTATAATTGGTTCTCAGTACTGACGTGGCGAGGCACATGGCCTTCTTAGATATGGGAGCAACCACCACCGACTAGACAAAACCTTTTATAGAAATCTAATATTTAATTTCCTAAAATAACTTTAGGTTAACTAAAAAGAACAATCAAATCACAAGGAAAAATAAAACAAAAGAACACAACTCCGAAAAACATATTCGAAATACTAGAACGTAAGCCTCTTGTATTTGGTATTATTTCCATAAATAACTAGTATGATGCGGAAAAGGAAAAACTACTAGTTATACCTTCTAGAAAAACCTCTTGATTTTCTACCGTATTCCTCTTCTAACCTCGGACGTTGTGTGAGCAACGATCTTCCGAGATGAGAAACCACCAACCACCTTCTTCTCCTCCAAGCTAGGTTCGGCCACAATAAGGAAGCTTCACCAAGGAAGAAGATCAAAACACCAACCAAGCTCCAAGAGATGCTAGCTTTCTCTCCTTCTTCTTCTTCTTCTCCAAGTAGTATCCGGCCACCACAAGAGCTCCAAGGGGAGAGAGAGGTTCGACCACTACAAGAGGAAGAGAGGGAGAGGATGATGATGGTCGGCCACACCAAGGAACAAAAGAGGGAGAGAAATAATAAAGGTTGTATCTCATGAAGGCACCCCCACCCCTTCTTTTATATTCCTTGGCCTAGGCAAATTAGGAAATTTAATTACAATAAAATTTCCTTAATTTCTTGACATGATTTAATTGAGAAAAATAAAATAAAATTTTCAATTAAAACAATATTGGCCGGTCATATCAAAAGAAATAAATTAGACAAGTTTTAATCAACAAATTAAAACTTCCTAATTTGTTTTCGGAAATTTTAAAAATAAAATTTCTCTTCAAAAATCTCTTCATGGTTGATAAAAAGAAATTTCTATAATTTTAATTTAACAACATGTGAATAATTTTTAAAGAGAAAATAAAATATCTCACCAATCTACAAATAAGGAAAGAGATCTAATCTCTTTCTTTAATCTTTTGTAGATCTTTTACAAGAGAGATATTTTAATTTTAATTCTTTTTAATAAATTATATCTTCCACATAATAAAAATTAAAATTAAAATCCTTTTTAATTTAATATGGCCGGCCCCTCTAGCTTGGGTTCAAGCTAGGGCCGGCCACACCAATTTATGCTTAGGCCGACCCTAGCTTGGTTTCCAAGCTAGCTTGGCCGGCCCCTATTAGGTGGGTATAGAAAGTAGGTATAGGTGGGTATAGAACTCTATAAATAAGTGGCTACGATAGGGACCGAGAGGAGGAATTGATTTTGGTCTCCCGATAAAATTAAGCATCCCGTGTTCGCCCCGAACACACAACTTAATTTTATCAATAATAATTCATTCCACTAGGGAACTATTATTGAACTACCGCACCAATCCCAAATTACATTTTTGGGCTCCTTCTTATTATGAGTGTGTTAGTCTCCCTGTGTTTAAGATATCGAATGTCCACTAATTAAGTGAGTTACTGACAACTCATTTAATTAATATCTTAGTCCAAGAGTAGTACCACTCAACCTTATCATCTTGTCGGACTAAGTCCACCTGCAAGGTTTAACATGACAATCCTAATGAGCTCCTCTTGAGGACATTATCAACCTAGTATCTTTAGGACACAGTTTCCTTCTATAATCAACAACACACACTATAAGTGATACCATTTCCCAACTTATCGGGTTTATTGATTCATCGAACTAAATCTCACCCATTAATAAATTAAATAAATAAATATCAAATATATGTGCTTGTTATTATATTAGGATTAAGAGCACACACTTCCATAATAACCGAAATCTTTATTTCTTTATAAAGTCAGTATAAAAGAAACGACCTCAAATGGTCCTACTCATTACACTCTAAGTGTACTAGTGTAATTATACAGTCAAGATAAACTGATACCTAATTACACTACGACCTTCTAATGATTTGTTCCTTTCCATTTTGGTCGTGAGCTACTGTTTATAATTTATAAGGTACTGATAACATCATCTTCTGCATGTGACACCACATACTATGTTATCTACAGTATAAATTAATTGAACAACTACAACTAAATGTAGAGAATTTGACCATATGTGATTCTTTATTCATAATGAATGTTTACAAAGCTTAGGCTTTCAGTATATACTCCAACAATCTCCTATTTATACTAATGACTAATCTGCCATATCTTCTACCATACATCTGATTCTCATTCCCTCTACATGCCGATCGAAAGCTTTGTCCGGAAGGGCCTTAGTGAAAGGATCTGCCAGGTTATCCGCTGATGCAATCTTGGCGATGAGAACTTCTCCTCGCTTCACGATATCTCGTATCAGGTGGTACTTGCGTTCTATATGTTTACTTGCCTTATGAGCTCGTGGTTCCTTCGAGTTTGCGACTGCACCGCTATTATCACAATAAATTGTGATGATTTTGGGCAAACCAGGAATCACATCTAAGTCCATTAGAAAGTTCCTGAGCCATACTGCTTCTTTAGCTGCCTCCGAGGCTGCTACATACTCAGCTTCCATGTTGAGTCCGAAACGCATTTCTGCTTAACACTCTTCCATGAAATGGCTCAACCTCCTAAAGTAAACACATAGTCTGATGTAGACTTACTACTGTCCCTATCTGATTGGAAATCTGAATCCGTGTAACCCACAGGGAGCAAATCGTCTGCTTGGTAAACTAGCATATAATCTCTAGTCCTTCTCAGGTACTTTAATATATGCTTTACCGCAGTCCAATGTCCTTGTCCAGGGTTACTCTGATATCTACTGACCATGCCCACGACAAAGCAGATATCAGGTCTCGTACATAGCATTGCATACATAAGGCTTCCTACAGCCGAAGCATAAGGAACCACTTTCATGTCTTCTATCTCCTTTGATGTCTTTGGAGACATCTCTTTAGATAGAGCTATTCCATGCCTAAAAGGTAAGAAACCTTTCTTGGAATCCTGCATACTAAAACGAGCAAGGATTGTATCTATGTATGAAGCTTGGGACAGACACAACATTCTTTTCTTGCGATCCCTTATTACTTTGATCCCAAGAATGTGTGCACACTCTCCTAAATCCTTCATATCAAATTGTTTGGACAACCATACCCTTACGTCTGATAATACCTTGACATTGTTGCCAATTAACAAAATATCATCTACGTATTGTACAAGAAATACCACCACGTTTTTGTTACACTTCTTATATACACAAGACTCATCCGGACTTTGAATAAATCCATATAACTGGATTACTTCATTAAACCGGATGTTCCAAGATCTTGAAGCTTGCTTCAGTCCATAAATGGACCGATTGAGCTTGCACACTAGATGTTATTTGCCTTTTTCAATGAACCCTTCTGGTTGCCTCATATGGATGTTTTCCTCAAGACTTCCATTAAGAAAAGCTGTCTTGACATCCATTTGTCAAATCTCATAATCCATATGAGCAGCAATGGATAAGAGTATCCGGATAGACTTAAGCATGGCTACCAGTGAAAAGGTTTCCTCATAATCGATTCCCTCTTTCTGAGTGTACCCTTTCGCAACAAGCCTAGCTTTGAAGGTTTCTACCTTCCCGTCTGTCCCTCTTTTCCTTTTGTAGATCCACTTACATCCAACGGCTTTTACACCATCAGGTGGTTCTACAAGCTCCCAGACCTTATTAGAGTACATAGACTCTATTTCAGAATTCATCGCCTTTTGCCAAGATGCTGCATCTATATTTTGGAGTGCTTCGTCATATGTCCGGGATCAGTTCATATTTACCCGGATCAAGTCCCAAGACTCTCCCAAAACATGAATCTCTCAGTCGCCTCACAACCCTCCCACTACGACGAGGCATCGTCTGTGATCGTGTATCATGTGTGACACGTATTGCAGTCTCTTGTGGTACTTCATCTTGTCCTTGGTACTAAAGTAGACGTGTCCTCTCTTAGTTCTTCTAAAACAACTTTACTACTGGGCTTGTGATCCATTATATAGTCTTCTTCTAAAAACTGGGCATTGGTGCTAACAATGACCTTCTGATCTTTAGGACTATAAAATAAACCACCTTTCGTTCCTTTGAGATATCCTACAAACACACGAACTTCTGTACGGGATTCTAACTTATCAGCATCTGGTTTCAGCACATGTGCTGGACTACCTCAAATCCGAATATGTCTTAGACTGGGTTTTCACCCATTCCACAATTCTATGGGAGTAGAATAAACTGATTTAGAAGGTACTAAGTTCAGAACATACACTGTTGTTTCCAGAGCATATCCCCAAAACGAATTTGGTAATTCTGAATAACTCATCATCGATCTAACCATCTCCATAAGAGTCCTATTCCTTCGTTCTGCTACACCATTCTGTTGGGGTGTTCCAGGTGCAAACAATTGGGATTGAATCCCGACTTCTAATCCTAAACTCTCCTAAGAGGTATTCGCCACCACGATCGGATCGTAGTGTCTTGATACTTTATCTAATCGTTTCTCCACATCGCCTTGTATTCTTTGAACTTATCAAAGCACGCAGCGCATTAGGTAAATATATCCGTATCTTGAATAATCATCTATAAAAGAGATGTAATATTCAAAACCACCTCTTGCACGGATGTCATATCCACACAAATCAGAATGAACCAATTCCAACACTTCTTTGGCTCTATACCCCTTGGCCTTGAATGACCTCTTGGTTATTTTACCTTCCAAGCAAGATTCACAAGTTGAAAAATTTTCCAACTCTAATGAACCCAAAAGTCCATCGGCTATTAGCCTCTGAATCCTACTTAAGTTAATATGACCAAGCCTTAGATTACCGAAGGTTCTTTTCTTTTAGAAGATAAGTTATAAATTTTCATGTTTTGCTTTGTGGAAGAAATCGGATTTAAAGTATACAAATTGCCAACTAATGTACCAGAACAGATAATCACTTTATTTCTCTTAATAACTACATCGTTACTGAAAGAAACTGAATATCCATCTAAAAACAGTTTAGAAACTGAAATTAAATTCTTTCTAAAACTGGTACATAAAGACAATTTCTTAAACCAAATTTCTATTACTACTAAAAGATAAGTAGACGCCTCCCACCGCAATAGCCGCCACCTTAATAGCATTGCCCATGTAGACGGTAATCTCCTTCATTAGTCGTCGTTGGAACCCCTGCAAGGAATTGCAGACATGATCATTGGCTCCCGTTCACACACTGGTAGATAACACCGCTAAACATGTTTCAACAACTAGAGCATGAGATATACCTTTGTTGTTCTGATTCCTACGAGGACAATCTGCCTTCCAATTCTGATCGCTTGTAGATGAAGCACTTGCCTTTCGGCTTCTTCACTCCGACCAAATCCCTGAGTTTTATTTACTTTCTTTGTTGAACCAACTTGTTTCTTCTTCTTTTCCTTCGCTTAGAAGTAGAACCATTTTCAACATAGTGAATATGAGAGTTGTGAAACAATCCTTCTCGCCTAAAGTTCCGCACAAGAGTTCCACCAATAAATATACCCTTTATTCATATTGTAATTCAAGGAAATTGCTCAAAACTTCTAGGTAGTGTTTGGAGGATCATATCGATCTGGGTTTCCTATCAATTTCTCCTCCAAGGATCTGTATCTCGTTCGGATAAGCCATCATCTTTAGGATATGATCCTCACAGGAGTACCCTTGCATGGTGGCTGTCATTATCTTTCTCATGACTTCTTGTCTAGAAGCCCTATCCTCGATGACCAAAGAGTTCCTTGAGATTGTTCATAATATCATAAGTCGTTGGTAAATCTTGATGCTGATGTTGCAATACATTTGACATTGAAGCCAAAATGTAACACCGCGCCATCTCATCTGCTTTTACCCATTTCCTATGATATTCAATCTCCTCTTGGGTAGATTCACCAGTAGGTGCTTCAGGGCAAGGCTCAGTCAGTATAAATTTATAGCTTTCAGCAGTAAGAACAATGTCCAGGTTCCTTTTCCAATCTATGTAATTAGGTCCAGTAAGTCTATTCTGTTGAAGTATGATGGACAGTGGGTTGAAAGTCATACTAAGAATCACAAATAACTTTTGGTCAAAACTCTAAATTTAGAATAATATTGATTCCTCAAACAATACTATTTTAAATTAACCAACATCTTAAAACACCGTGAATTTTGTATGTCACGTTAGTGTGGACGTATACAAATTCAACATTTGTAAAAGGAGGGTTTTAACCCATTAATTTTATTATCTTGTCAACCTAACTTTTTGACAAATAAAATTAATAGTTGGTGTCTTTTGGTCACACAAATAATAGCAGTGACTCCGATGGGGAGGATACTATTAGATGTGTCTAAGTGTATACCATTACTTGACACTAAGTCCATTAATAAGATTATGCCCCTTCCGTTGGGGAAGATCACACGCTCTTAATTAACTTCCTATAGTCATCCAAAAATGGAAGTCTGTTCTAGTGATCCACAAACAAGCTCATCCGTTATGGAGGAAAGCACTCAGAGCCAACGCGCAAGCTTGTTTGCATCACTTACAAACCAGTAATGGAGACCATGGGATTTATTTAAAAATCCCTCTCCCACTTAGTTATTTATAAACGAGGAATTTTAACTATGCTAGCCTACTAGTCATGTATACTAACATGCACACACAGCACAATATAAAAGCAATAAATAGAAAATCTAATTTTCAACTATTATGGCTTTTATCTATAGTTATCCTCCGTGTGTTGTCATCCCAAGCTGCCGCCATATTTGGCCACCGGGTCTAGCTGTCGCATCCATCTTGCTCCTAGTTCTGCTGCGCCTCTGGTCCTTAGAAGGTTCCACGCTTTGCAAGATTCGATCCGCGACATAAATAGAATTTTACATTTTTGATCCTATATTCCATAAAAGGAATGTACATGTATCTAGATCAAAAATAAAATCCTAATAAAACTAAATACAGCTCCTGCTATATTTTAATACAATCATGCACACACATATAAATGCCCTTGACATGTCCAAGGGTCCAATCACACATAATAACTAAAAGTCATAATAGTTGGATCCTGCATCCACAAAGTTAGCACATCCTACTATTAACCTGCCTAAATTATGTATGACATGTGCATAATTAAACTAATACCAAATACACAGAGGCAAAACCCTAGCTCTGATACCAATTGTTGGTTGCTACTCGGAAAGCCTAGAGGTTCCACTGTACAAAAATTTTGTACAAAGGTCTGAACCTTTTCCTAGCTACCATGTGTTCTTTTAAATTAAATTTTGGATCGCCTGCGGAACTTAACACGTTTGATCCAAAACTTAATCTATTTGTTCTTTTAGGTTTTGACTTGGATCTCCTGCGGAACTTAACACGTTCGACCCAAATCACCTTAAGTTATTAATTCCATTAAATATTAATTTCTATAATTGGTTCCCATTACTGACGTGGCGAGGCACATAATCTTCTTGGATATGGGAGCAACCACCACCGACTAGACAAAACCTTTTATAGAAATCTAATATTTAATTTCCTAAAATAACTTTAGGTTAACCGAAAAAAACAATCAAATCACAAGGAAAAATAAAACAAAAGAACACAACTCCGAAAAACATATTCGAAATACTAGAACGTAAGCCTCTTGTATTTGGTATTATTTCCATAAATAACTAGTATGATGCGGAAAAGGAAAAACTACTAGTTATACCTTCTAGAAAGACCTCTTGATCTTCTACCGTATTCCTCTTCTAACCTCGGACGTTGTGTAGGCAACGATCTTCCGAGATGAGAAACCACCAACCACCTTCTTCTCCTCCAAGCTAGGTTCGGCCACAATAAGGAAGCTTCACCAAGGAAGAAGATCAAAACACCAACCAAGCTCCAAGAGATGCTAGCTTTCTCTCCTTCTTCTTCTTCTTCTCCAAGTAGTATCCGGCCACCACAAGAGCTCCAAGGGGAGAGAGAGGTTCGACCACCACAAGAGGAAGAGAGGAAGAGGATGATGATGGTCGGCCACACCAAGGAACAAAAGAGGGAGAGAAATAATAAAGGTTGTATCTCATGAAGGCACCCCCACCCCTTCTTTTATATTCCTTGGCCTAGGCAAATTAGGAAATTTAATTACAATAAAATTTTCTTAATTTCCTTAACATAATTTAATTGAGAAAAATAAAATAAAATTTTCAATTAAAACAATATTGGCCGGTCATATCAAAAGAAATAAATTAGACAAGTTTTAATCAACAAATTAAAACTTCCTAATTTGTTTCCGGAAATTTTAAAAATAAAATTTCTCTTCAAAAATCTCTTCATAGTTGATAAAAAGAAATTTCTATAATTTTAATTTAACAACATTGAATAATTTTTAAAGAGAAAATAGAATATCTCACCAATCTACAAATAAGGAAAGAGATCTAATCTCTTTCTTTAATCTTTTGTAGATCTTTTACCAGAGAGATATTTTAATTTTAATTCTTTTTAATAAATTATATCTTCCACATAATAAAAATTAAAATTAAAATCCTTTTTAATTTAATATGGCCAGCCCCTCTAGCTTGGGTTCAAGCTAGGGCCGGCCACACCAATTTATGCTTAGGCCGGCCCTAGCTTGGTTCCCAAGCTAGCTTAGCCGCCCCCTATTAGGTGGGTATAGAAAGTGGGTATAGGTGGGTATAGAACTCTATAAATAAGAGGCTACGATAGGGACCGAGAGGAGGAATTGGTTTTGGTCTCCCGATAAAATTAAGCATCCCGTGTTCGCCCCGAACACACAACTTAATTTTATCAATAATAATTCATTCCACTAGAGAACTATTATTGAACTACCGCACCAATCCCAAATTACATTTTTGGGTTCCTTCTTATTATGAGTGTGTTAGTCTCCCTGTGTTTAAGATATCGAATGTCCACTAATTAAGTGAGTTACTGACAACTCATTTAATTAATATCTTAGTCCAAGAGTAGTGGTACCACTCAACCTTATCATCTTGTCGGACTAAGTCCACCTGTAGGGTTTAACATGACAATCCTTATGAGCTCCTCTTGAGGACATTATCAACCTAGTATCTCTAGGACACAGTTTCCTTCTTTAATCAACAACACACACTATAAGTGATACCATTTCCCAACTTATCGGGTTTATTGATTCATCGAACTAAATCTCACCCATTGATAAATTAAAGAAATAAATATCAAATATATGTGCTTGTTATTATATTAGGATTAAGAGCACACACTTCCATAATAACCGAGATCTTTATTTCTTTATAAAGTCAGTATAAAAGAAACGACCTCAAATGGTCCTACTCATTACACTCTAAGTGTACTAGTGTAATTATACAGTCAAGATAAACTGATACCTAATTACACTACGACCTTCTAATGATTTGTTCCTTTCCATTTTGGTCGTGAGCTACTGTTTATAATTTATAAGGTACTGATAACATCATCTTCTGCATGTGGCACCACATACTATGTTATCTACAGTATAAATTAATTGAACAATTACGACTAAATGTAGACAATTTGACCATATGTGATTCTTTATTCATAATGAATGTTTACAAAGCTTAGGCTTTCAGTATACACTCCAACAGGAACAACACTTGTACCCTTTCTGAGACCGTGGGTACCCAAGGAAAACACACTTATGAGACCAAGGAGAGAGTTTATCAATGCTAGGATCAAGATCATGAGCAAAACATATAGAACCAAAGACCCGAGGTGGTAAAGGATGAACAAGATGATGAGGGTAGAGGATATGATGAGGTATTTTACCATAGAGAGTGGATGAAAGCATGCGATTGATGAGATAATACGCAGTAAGTACAACATCACTCTAAAACTGATGAGGAACATGAGAATAGAGAAGAAGAGTCCGAGTGGTCTCAAGAAGATGACGATTCTTGTGTTCTGCAACCCCATTCTGTTGAGAGGTATGAGGGCAAGACGTGCGATGTAGTACACCATGAGATGCCAAGAAGGAACGAAACTGAATAGAAAGATACTTGCGTGCATTATCACTTTGCAAAGTTTGAAGAGAAATACCAAACTGAGTTTTGATTTCATGAAAAAAAGATTGAAAATAGAAAACAATTCTGAACGTTCCTTCATCAGATAGAACCATGTATAATGGGAAAAATCGTCTATAAAAGTAACAAAATATCGTGATCCCAATGTAGAAGAAACACGACTTAGACCCCAAACATCAGAATGAACCAAAGCAAAGGGGACGTAGCCCGACTCACAATGCGAGGAGAAAAAGAACTACGAACATGCTTACCTAATTGACATGACTCACAAGACAAAGACTCTAAGTGAGAAAGACTAGGATGTAATTGTTTCAACTTATCAAGACCTGGTTGTCCTAACTGAGCATGAATAAGAAGTGGAGATGCTGCCGCCGAACCAACAAGAGAGGGTTGTTGAAGCCGATAAAGTCCATGAGACTCACATCCGAAGCTAATCATCCTCCCCGTACTCCGGTCTTGTAAGGAAATAGACATTTTAGTAAAAGAAATAACACAATCAAGAGATCGAGTAAGTTGACTTATTGACAATAAATTAAAGGGAGCTCTGTGAACATAAAGCACATTATGAATGGAAAGAGACGGAGAAGGATGAGCAATACCAATACCCTTAGACTTAGTTTGGGAACCATTGGCTATGGTGATAATTGGTAAATAACCAGAAGTAGTGAGAGAAGAAAATAGAGATTTATTATTAGTGATATGATCAGTAGCCCCAGAATAAAAAACCCAATGACCTGAAGAGCAAGATATGCCAGCAAAGGATTTACTAGCATGTGCAACAGTAGCAGTGGAATCAAAAGTCTGACGATCCTCAAACCATTTCAGAAAGTTATTATAGGAAGGTTGTAGGGTCGGATCCGGTGTTAACTATGAAGTGGAAGCTGAAGAAGCAATAGAATTCTGAACGATTTGAGCAACGCGAGGAGGTCGACCATGCAAACCCCAGTACTTATCAATCGTGTGGCCCCAGCCGTGGCAATGATCACACCAAGGACGACCTTTGCCACCCTGCGAGACGGAGGTCTGTTGTTGTGTCGAGAGACCAAAGCTAATGAGTCAACAGGAACGGAAGGAGGCATCATCAAGATCTTGGCTGGGACACGGAGGAGAGTTGCCCAGGTATTATCCAGGTAGCTTCTGTGGGGTTGCCCAGGATTTGATCACGAACATGAGAATAATCTGTGGGTAGACTATATAAAGTCAGGGACATAAAAAATTTCTTCCGATTTTCAAGCTCTTCAACAGGACTGGCCGCAGGTGGTAATAGTTCATTGAAGTCACAAAGAAGGCTAGAGACCGAACGGAGATAAGTTGACATTGAATCCTTAATTTGATGGGCACTGAGGATGGCCATGAGATCTTCACGAACTTGATAGAGTCGCCGAGAGGTGTTTGTAAAAAGTTGTTAAGCTTGTGTCCAAAACGGCTTTGCAGGTTTTGTGAGTACGGACGACATTCCTAAGAGATGGATGGATGGATAGTGGCTCGGATAATACAACACAACTGAGCGTCAACCTTCTTTTATAGAGGACGATCGTGATTTGAACATCTTCTTCAGTTTGAGTGAGATGTGTCTCATAACCCTGTTCAACAAGCCAAAGCTCAATGTTAGATGCCCAAGAGATAATTTTTATCATCCAATTGCTCGGAAGAGAGGGGTGCAGTGATGTGGTTGGTAAAGATTGAGGTATCTGGCTTTGGGAGGTCGGATGTAGCCATTGATTAGTTTGGAAAGAACTGTGAAGAACGTCGAAGGAGAAGATGAAGAGGTAGTCGATTGTCCCCTTCTCTGGTGAAAACTCCCTGCTTCCGCAAACACGTTGGCAGAAAGTCCACAACAGCGTCAGTGATGCACTCAGAGAAGAGCTTGTTGGAGATGAAGATGAAACGACCGAATGAAATTGAGAAGAAGATGCTCACTGCTCTGTCGGCCTCCTCACCCTGCGTTAGCAACCACGTCGGCAAGGAAATCTGCGAATGTAGGGACGGAGAGGAAGAAAGAACAGCCAGAGAAGAGGGAAGAACAGCCGGATTCCTTTGTTAGTAACCACGTTCGCGGGAAGCCTTCAGAGAGCAGAACCATTGCCGCAACGAAACCCTAGATTGAAGCCGACACTCTTCAACAAGGATCAGGAGATAAGGGAAATCCACCACGCCAGAGCAGAACTACTTTGCCGGAAGGGAACACTGAGGAGACGTTGTCACCTCAGTCAGAAGAACCCTAAGATGAGGTCGTCACCTTCCTTAGAGTCGTCGGAGATGTCGCCATCGTCGGATAACAGAGGAGCTTGAGGCGGGATAGCTTCGTTGGCCGTCAGGGATGGGAGTCAGCCTGCGGATCACGCGCTTGCTGGTCACGTTGAGGACGATCGCGCAATCGTTAGCGAATACGAAGAGGGTGCTGTCAGGGAGGAGGTGGAGAAGAGAAAACGTAACAGAGCGGCAGCACAGGAAATTAGGGTTTTCTTTTAACCTGGCTCTGATACTATGTTAAGAGAAAATCGTGTATTAGACACCACGGAGTTATTGACTTATATAGAGAAGAATATACAGCATAATTATAATAATGCCCCTAGTTATCATGTTACACTATTCTAACAAGAATAATGTGTAAAATAAATAAACATAATATGTATTATGTGTAAAAAAGTCACAAACAAACAATAAAATAAAATTAATAACAAATCAATATCTTCCAACTCCAAGGAAGGGGCAAGGTCGGCGGGCGGTGGCAGCGTGCTGATGTGCTGTGGCAGCAAGGTGGCTGGTAGCTGCAACATAGGCTACAATAGCAGTCGGCAGTTACCGGTCAGTAGATGCTATAGAGCACAGGTTGGCCGCTAGCAATTGCACAACATCTTGGGGGCGGGCTACGGGGCGTGGTTGGGGGCTTCACTGCTTCTGCGCTTCAGGCTTGGTCGCTTGGGGTGGGCGTCGACCACTGCCAAGCGGATCGTAGGCGAGTGGGCACTAGGTAGGAAGGCAGGTAGGCAGAGATGGACAACACTCCAGTAGAGAACACTGCGGCAGGCGGTAGTCGACGAGCAAATGTTGATATCTGAAATCTGAATTAGGTTATTAATTATTTTTTATTTCCTCCCTAACTTAAAGTCTTAAACACGCGTGCCATTTTATATAATAAAAAAAAAAAAAATCAGAAGCGTCATCTTCTTCTACGAGACGAGATCGATAGACTCTTTTGTTGCTTTTGGCTACAGCACTACGAGTTTGAGGCGCGCCGATGTCGGATGACGGACGGTGCAGCTCAAGCTCCTCTTCTTCCTCGTGACCTCGCCCCTCGAATTGTAGCCTACAGGTGGAGCGCATTTCTAGGAGCAAGGGGGTGCTTCCGCACACCCTCACACCCCCTTACCTATGCCACTGCTAGCCAATGCCTCCCTTGTCTCATTGATGCTTGAACACCCCCCATACAGCTAACCTCTTTGTCCCTGTCTTTTATATCATCCTTGTTCTCTCCTAATTTCCATTGTAGTGTCTTCTATAATTGCGATTGTAGCTGCAACGGAAGGGATATCCTCTACTATGATTGCCATGGAGAGTGCCGTGAAGGAGATGTTTGGGGAGAAATTGACACTCTACGACATGATAAAGTCAGTGTTGATCCTGTGCTATGGCTTGCAGTCCTTCAGACTTCTCATCATCTTGTGTGTTGGTGCGTCAGAGAGCTAGAGGTTTGACTTTCAATTGTGGGAGGCATGTTGAGGAACATAGGTGATGTTAGCCCACTTCAAGCTGATTCTGAGATGTCAATGGATTGCACACTTCCTGCATCAACATCGATGATGACTTCACCATGAGTTGTTGGGGATTGGATTGCCTAACTAGAGGGGTTGAATTGGTATCATTACTTAAAAGTATAATTTAATCTATCGAGCTAGCAAGGTTACACAATTAGCACAATGGAAATAAACAAAACATACATGCAAGCTTGCTACAACCACTAACACATTTGTTTAATGTGGTTCGATATCCCCTAGGCCTCTATTCCACGGCCTATGATCTGTCGGTGCATCAAACTTGGAAAGCTACTATACTTTCTTCTTCTCGATTAGCTATCAGAGGTGGAGAAACTTGTATGCACAAAAACAAAGATTACAAAGGAGGAAAAGCTCAAAGAATACAATGTTTCTAATAGAGTTTAACTAACTTTATTTCTCCCGCCGTCAAAGCCTCCATTGAGCCTCCTTTTGTAGCCTTCCAATACTTTCTTTTAAGATTGTCTGCCATCTAGCAGTCGATTAGTCTATCACATTAATCGATTGGTCCTTGCGATCTAACTATTATCATGCAATAATGATTCTTTTCTACTTTCCATGTGAGCTATCAATCGATTGAAAACTTACTAACAGTCAACTAATGCCATTAGTCAACTTCCCAATAGTCGACTTTCCAATTGACTCAACCATTAACCATTTTGTTCGTTGGCTCGACAGACCCAATTGACTACCCTAGTTGACTGATTCATTAATTGATTAGGATTCAACACTAGTCAACCACAAACCTCAATTTACCATTACTTTGGGATTTTGGTTAACTACATATTTCATCAGTTGACTCAGCCACCGGTCAATAGAATTAATTAGATTCCATCACCAGTTAACACATACCTCAAATCTTCAGATCCATTTATGGTATAGGGGAATCATAAGTAGCCCACTTATCTTTTTACTCTTTTTACTTTAGAAAGTGACATTGTTTACTCACTTTCATATAGTGATAGTTTTGTCAGTATCAAAATCTTCTATCTTGTCATATATGGTGTTTCTAAAGAGTCCTGAGACAAATTAGATTATCTTTCATCCGAGATATTACCTCCTGAACTAAATGATTGTTATATAGCAATAGTTGACATCAGACAAGCTAAAATCTTTTTGCTATGATAGATAGGATGTAAAAACTTTGGGTTTTCTGCTATCGCTATCGTAAAATATTGAATTTTGGTTCGCTATCTGTTTCACTAAAATAAAAGTTGTAAAATAATTCCCAAGTTCTTATATGTAACTTAAAGATCTTTATGGGTGGTTCCTTGATTGGTTGTGGCAACTCACGGTGGTGGGATGTGAAAGGCCAACCTCTGGAGAGATCTCGGGTGTGGAACGGGTTGAGGCCAAGCAGTAGTGAGGGTCGCATTTGGGATGGGACGATATTGATGACAGCGGGGATGCAGACTCGCGAATGCGATGCAGTAGTGAGGTTGCGTAGACAGATAGGATGGGTGGCAGTAAGAAAGGCATAGTGATGAGGACACGATAGGGAGCGATTGACTGGTGGTGCTACTTTAGAGTAGTGCTTGGTGGTGTGGCTGGACTTCTCGGCCGGTGGTGTGCGGGTTGTTTGGATAGGATGATGACCGATGGAAGCGTCAGGGAGAAGAGGTACTATCGGAGCAGTGGGAAGGCTGGCAGTGGTGCACAGGAGGAAGGTAGGCGGTCGGTTCAACAGATGCGGCATGTGTGTGTTGCGCACCACGGTAAGAGGAGGAACAATGACCTTTAATTAAAATTTAAGGTTGACTTAGTCAAGCATAATAGAATTATCCATTAACCTAAAAAATTTCTTAATAAAAATTATTTAAAAAATTCATAAATAAATTTATTTATTTATTTCATAATTATAATTATAATTATATCAAATTAATTTGGTCCCTATTAAACAATTTGATCATCCTACCAAATAATTTATTAATTTGGTTAATAAATTTATTGTAAACGAAAATTTTAAATCATATATCAAATTGATTTGGTCCCATTAATCAATTTGATCATCCTATTAAATAATAAATTAATTTGGTTAATTACTTAATTTTAGATGGAATTTTTTTCTTAAATATAACACTAGTAGTATCAAAAATACTAGTCATCTCAATAATTGGAACAACCATCCATCCATCCATCTAGTTCACTTAGTCCTCTAAAATTCTTATAGTTTTGTGGCATTTCACATGATCAAATGGTGCAACAAAGGCTTAAAATATATAACACACACTAATTGTATTAAGGAAAGTTTCTTTTGAATCAATTAGGAAAATATGTACTCAATGTCAATTTCATCTTCTACAAGTTTATGCTAGAATAATTAAGGTCATGCTTTGAAATCTTATGTCATGCTGAGTGACATGATCCAATTATAATGTTCTGCTAAATTATTAAAATATATTACTAAGTGATTCGAGTGATCTTTCATGCGGAGTTCAGGCCAATATGCTCTTGAACATTGAAAATAGTTACACTCAGGCACCCTTTGCAAGTTTCAGCAGATTTTAGTAACTTATTTCGCTAAAATTCTAATTCAATTAATTTACTAATTTCTAATTGCTGTATTTTTATTTTTATGATAGTAAACAAATTAAGTGGAAGAACATTGGACTAAATTTTATATAAATTGGTTCTGACATGCAATGAAGTAAAAGTGAGTACAAAGTATTTTTAATTCAACTATTTAATTGATATAGTGAAGGAGGGGAGTCTTGGAACAGTGTGTGACCTTGGAGGTTACGGGTTCGAGTCACGGAAATAGCCTCTAAGTTGTATACAATAGACCTTTCCTTGAGACCACGTATTGGCGAGAGCTTCGTGCACTAAGTTGCCCTTACCTAATTGATATAGTGTTGTTAAAAGCACAAAATTATGTGTAAAACCCATTTAACTTCTTCATCTCTATACACTTTAACTCATGTTGAGGTGTGCCAAGGTTACAATGAATACAATTTTAATTCAATTGCTAATCTAATTGCTATAGTTTATTTAAAAAATAAATAAACTAAGTGCAAGATATTAAAGGAGTAGAATCTATTTAAGTTCTTCTCAGCATGCTTGGTATATTCAATATAGTGTCAAAACTATATTGTTTTTGACGAAGACCAAAACTCCAACATGAATGATATTTTAAACCTTGCTCCTATGCACGACTCTCATTTTAGAATTAGCAAGGTGGAATTAGTAGTTGAAATATTTATAATTTTTTGTAACTTATTGCTATGGAAATTTAAATATTTTTAAATTGCTATAGACATATATTTAGAAGCAAATTTAGCTAAAGTGGATAATGATTATAAAAATAAGACTTATTTGTATTTATCTTGACACACTCTTGGGAGAGTTCCCTCGAGTGTCAAGTGTCAACACAACATGATACCAAAATGCTATAGTTTTGGTTGAAATTTGAAACTCCAATTCCACATGAGATTCTAAACCTCTTAAGATTTATTCTAAAGGCGATCAAATTATGATTCTCAGTTACTTAACTGTTCTTTCATAGTGTTTTCAGATTGAAGGTGCATATTTAGAAGGTAATAAAAGTCTGAACAATTGGGATGTCTTAAGTCACATACCAGGTAACCATACAATGTCAGCTAGATTTCAGCTCAAAAATCCTTGCTCTTCATGTGTATGAACTTTCCAAAACCTGTTAGTTTGTTAAGTATATGGTTGTTATCATAAACTTCTACTGAAAATTATCGACTTCTTTAACAGGAAAAATTAAAGATGGGAGAAATGGTGATATTGCTGATGACCACTATCATCGCTACATGGTAATCCATTGCACCTTGTATGGTATCATTAGTGGGACATAATTACTCTTTAACTAAGACTTGTTCTTCACTTCCAAATGTTTGATTTTATTGAGCAGGAAGATATCGAATTAATGCACGAACTCGGGATTAACTCATATAGATTCTCAATATCATGGTCAAGAGTTCTTCCAAGTGAGCTTAGAAATTCGGTGCTTCTATTGAAGACTTAAATATGATTTATGAATTTTTCCCTTTCTGATAGGAGGTCAATTTGGGGATGTCAATCCTGTTGGAATAGAATTCTACAATAGGCTTATTGATGCTGTTTTGCTGAAAGGTAAACTTATGTGTTCTCACATGACTAAATATTGCATGATTCTTTTAAATTAGAAACTGAATACCTTTGATTATCAAACAAAGACTGAATGCCTATCTGATCAATGAACAGGAATACAACCATTTGTGACACTCAACCATTTTGATATACCTCAAGAACTTGAAGATCGATATGGCTCATGGTTGAGTTCACATATACAGTATGTTTTATCTTACAACACCCTCGCATGCTGCAAACTCATCTTGGATTAGCCTTGTCCTTCACTTGTTTTACTCTTGACATTTTTTCAGGGAAGATTTTAGATATTTTGCAGAAGTATGTTTCAGGGAATTTGGAGATAGAGTGAAGTTTTGGATCACATTCAATGAACCAAACCTTTTTTTGAAATTCGCTTACCAAATTGGAAGGTATCCCCCAAGTCGTTGTTCAGAGCCATATGGAAATTGCCAAAGCGGAGATTCTGAAAGAGAACCATATATAGCAGCCCGCAATGTAATCTTATCTCACGCAATTGCAGTTGATATTTATAGGAAAAAATATCAGGTGACAAATTTAATCATCAACATTTCTTAAACAATCAGGAGTTAGTATTGCTATCTTCATGTTCTGAGATGTTTTTTTCTTTTTCACGATTTTTTTTTTTTGAAATCTTTTGAAGGTTAAACAAGGTGGTTCTATTGGAATTGTTGTCACTTCAAAGTGGTTTGAGCCATTGACAAATTCAACAGCTGATTGTTTAGCAGCTGAACGGGCATTAGCATTTGAAGCTCCATGGTATTTGTTTCTTCTTCAAAACACGTAGGCATTGCATTTAGAATGAATAAATGAGTTTTCACGCTCTATCAAGGAGAGCCTTGGCATAATCAATAACTTTGAAACTTGAAAAAAAGTTGGAACTTGAATCTGTGACAAAGTTTGTGGTAAAATTAACTAATCTTTCTCTTTTACAGATCGTATGCACCTAACATGTATAGAAAACTCTGTCACGATTTAAAAACTACATTGCCATTTTAGTAGTGATAGTTCTGTCACTGTTAATTGTGTTTGCAGGATTCTAGACCCAATATTGCGCGGTGCTTATCCCCAGCAAATGCTTGAAATCCTTGGTTCAAGATTACCCCCTTTCACCTTGGAAGAAAAGAAATTTCTATTGCAGAACAAACTGGACTTTATTGGGATCAACCACTATGCAAGCAACTATGTCAAGGATTGCATGCTCTCTTCATGCAACTTGGATGGGTATGGCAGGGATGCATTGGTAATTACAACTGAGAGTAAAGATGGTAAGCTAATCGGTGATGAGGTATGAACTTATATCGATTCAGCTTGGATTTCTCAATCAAATACGAACAGAATAAATCTAATAAAAGTTATATGCGGAAACTTTGGGTGTTCAATGACAATCTTTTTTTCCCGCTTGTGGAAATTACTAAATAAAACTTCCAAAATGGGCATGCCCTACTTCATTTGATCTTGCAGACTGGCTTGGCAACATTTAATTCAGTACCTTATGGAATTGAAAAAATGGTGCTGTATATCATGGAAAGATATAAAAACGTACCTACATACATCACTGAGAATGGTAATAAATTTAGAACTACTACTATTGCATCAGCATATGATCACAATGGATTTATATGTGCTTTTGCTCTTGCCAGGTTATGCGCAACAGAGCCAAGGTTTATCTAAGGAGGAATTGCTAAATGACACAGAGAGGGTCAAATATATCAGCTCTTACCTTGACTATTTATCCTCTGCCATAAGGTAACCATTGAGTTCAAGTTATAACTATCAGCAAAGTGGGAAACAAGTATTATCTAAAACAATTGGAGAAAATGCTGCTACTTCAAATGATCGCCACAAGTAAATCAATTTTAGGCCATAAGTTTTCGGTTTTATCATGTCTTCATGGCATATATGTAAACAAGATTTATCCATTCACAAATTATATACGTGGCCTACTCACATCAAGGGAAATTTTGGCTAATCATGTGCCTCATTATGCAGACAAGGAGCTGATGTAAGAGGCTACTTCTGTTGGACTCTTCTTGATAACTTTGAGTGGGTATTTGGTTATACGCTAAACTTTGGGCTTTATCATGTTGACTTCCAAACACAAAGAAGAACTGCAAAACTGTCTGCTAAATGGTACAAGAAATTTCTGAGTGCTGAAAAGCTTCAATTGAACACCAAAGCGTTGAGACGTGAGGTTTGACTCCTATTTAAAGGTGGAGTTGTAAGATCATATTATGGGAACGTTTGTTTATTATAGTGTATTTATTTTGTGACTTTAGTTTTCATATTATGGGAACCCATTATGCAGAAAGTAGGAAAAATATTGGTAAATAAAGGTAATAAAATAAGAAGTATTAAAATAATATCAACATGAATGGGGAAAAAAGGAAGAATGAAAAATTATCAGAGATAAATGGTAATGAAATTGGTGAGATCTACAGGAATTTATTAAATAATAATTTTCCTTGAACATGACAAATAACGTCTTACAACTCCCTCACCGTTGCCCTTTTTCTGGTAGAATCATTGAAGGGGTGAATAAACGACAATTTGCGAATAAATTTTTCTCTCTTGAAAGCAAGGACTAAACAACTTTTTTTAGTAGACATGGAGTGCTTTTTTAGCAGACATGGGGTGATTGATAGTGCCCTCAATCAAATCAATTTTTATAGGATCCAGTTACTTCTCTAAATTAGTCGGATAGTACTTAGATTATATATATATATATATATATATATATATATATATATATATATATATATATATATATATATATATATATATATATATGTGGTAGTTTGTGTTATCTGTAAATGCAATGGAGCTAATACACTCCCATTTTAAGTGGTTTAGAGCTTTTCTTCGCTTTTTTTTAATGATCCAAGAATCCAAACTTTTAAATTGATAATTCTAAAAATGACTGGTTGGACCCTAATAAAAAATTTTCATTAATCATCATTGTGAATTTAGGAAGAATAGATGGATCATAGCAGACGATCCAATATCATAAATGGTTCAAACATCTCATACGTATGATATGTCCCGCAAGAGATTCAAACTCTTGTTGCATGAGAGCTCATCTTACTTTTGTACCATCACACCATGCCCCAGCATAAAACTTTGCTCCTCTATGAACTATCTATTCATTAGGTGAATTACTCATGAAATCCAAAAAACTCATTCGTTAGAGTTGTAGAAAACTTCCTATATTTTCTATTGATACAAATATATATTAAAACAAGGGAGAGAAGAATAATACCAAGTGTTGGTGCAATTATGCCGGTAAGCATAAAGAAATTAGAAAGATATATTTTAATTTCTTTGATATATATATATATATATATATATATATATATATATATATGAAGTATGCAAGTGTGAGATAGTTGAACATATATTATTAGTGTAATAATGGAAATCCAGATAGGTTGAAAATTAAATATTTGACAAATTAAAATCCAAGTAGGTTGGGACCAAAATATTATCAATTGGAAATCTAAGTTGGTCCAGGAGCCAATGCCTGATGAATTGAAGTTCTAGCAAATCAAGTACAATCAAATCCTAAAAAAAGATGATTACGAAGTCCAAGATCTCTTTGCATGTAACACATAGAAGTGAGATTTGTCGCACAATGAAATCTTGAAAGAGGAGATTCTTGGCATGCAAATAATCCTGGTGAGGATGAGTCGAGACTCGAGTGTACATGCATATGGGTACAAGTGAACTAGATAGGAAAGGACTCTGACTTTAAAAGTAGTGAGTTAGAATATGCTATACTAGAAGAGTCTTTCAGTTGACTCAATCAGGCAGACATTTATTTTAAGCCCTTAATATTTTTTTTAAAATAAATAATATTTAAAAAATAGATTTTTTTATAAATTATTTTTAGAGACATTTAATTTTATTAATTAAATTTAAAAGGATAATTCGCAATTAATAACCATGACCAACTAGCACTTATCCATAACTTTATACTCTAACAAAGCTCAATTTTTATTATTATTATTTTTTAAAAAAAAAATCTTTTATACTAAACTTTCATACATAATTTATTTAAAAATAATATATTTATCTAATAAATATTTTTATTAAATAAATAAAGTTAAATTTAATTAATAACATGTTAAAAATACTAATTAATTTAGTGAGTAATAAATTATAATAATAGTATTAATATACAATTTAATTGTTATTTAATTTTTTTATGATCACTTTTAATTCGATCAAGGAAAATTTTGACATAATAATAAAATTATTATTGTGTAATCTAGAGGTAATATATTTGCACAGTAAATATAGAGTATAATAGATACTTTCCCAGGATTTTATATTATCGAGAGTTTTATGTACAGAGTTATTTTTTTTATCAATTCTAACTTCGATAAATTATCAATTAAATTTATTTAGCCGAAAAATTTAGCTAGTAAACATATAGGATATAAAAATGATAATGGAAAAAACTAAAATTTACAGAGGAATAATAGTGTCATGTTAAATATGATTCTGACTTTCAAAATATTTTTATAAAAGTATGTCAAGTATAAGCAATACATATTTTTAATTTATTAATTGAACTTAATATTAAATTTTTATTAATAAAAATTTAATAAAAATAAATTAACAATAAAATCTAACTTAAAATAAAAAAAATTAAATGATCAATCAAATCTAAATTTAATGAGTAAAAAATTTAAAACTACCACATTTAACTTTAATTTATAAAAAATTAATGAACTCTAAGAAAAGTAAAAAATTATTGACTGAATATAATTTGATTATTTAAAAATTAAAATTACATGAAAATAAATTTGATTAAAATTTATTTAAAGCATACTTTGATATATATATATATATATATATATATATATATATATATATATATATATATATATATATATATATATAGGGGTGACCCCAATATAATAGGAGTCCTGGCATAGATCTTAGTGGTCTATATCTTAAGTTGGCCTTAACTCAAATAGAATCATAATATTTTTGTTTGAGGTTCAGTGGTAGATCCAGAAGTTCAAGTAGGGAGGGTGATCATAATCTGAGCTGACCACAATTAATTTTTTTTTAAACGGTCAATTAATTATATGTAATTAAAAAAATATTTTTTAAATAACTTTGCATACAACCTACTGCCATGGATTTACTTCGTTCAATTACTTAACAGCACCTTGAATTAAATTCTCACGATTAGTAAAAATATAGATATCTTGATATTTCCAGTACCGACAAGTAAAGTAATGAGCTCGTTGCTCAAGTACAAGTCATTATCCAAGTGCACCTCAGCACCACCGAGATTATTCACTCCGACGATAAGCCATTGACCTGTTGCGGCGGCGCAAGCGTATGTGATGACTTTCCCAATGGTGGTTGTAGAATCCACTTTTTGGGTCGGATCCACCTTGTTTTTTAATATTTTATTTGTTTTAAAATAGAATATTTTTTTTAAAAAATAAATATAAATAATATTAAAATATAAAAATTAACGTCTCTAATAAAATTAGGCCTGGTGAGAGGGTCTCCGGCATTGAAATTACTTTAACATTAGTCAAATTAGTCTCACATTAATTCAAACTATTTAATATAACTTAATTACAAATAAATTAATTTTAATGAAAAAGCTATAATAATACTAGAATAAGATTTTTTGGATGAATAATAATAGAGTACCATTTTACTATTGATAATTAAAAAATAAGACATCTTTTAGTTATTTATTTTTTACCTAAGAAAATTATTATTGACTCAATCAAATTCATACCAATTTAGTAATTGCTTTTCATTTTTTTTTATTTTAAAATTTTCCCCATTTTAGGGTGATATGGCGGTAGGTGGGCTTCCTCGTATTCCTTCGTTGGGTTAAAGCGTGCCGACAGGGAATCGACCTCCGACAAGTCTTTGACCTTCGCTGTCCTTTCTCCTCTTTTGTCGTTGCTCAAATTTCCATTCGCCGTTGGAATTACCTCACTCACAATTCGCCTGGAACCCGGTTCCACCGCACTGTCAGACTGGTCAAACCATGGTGAGGTGAGTCGGCCCATGACGAGCTAATTATTTGGCGGGGCGGGTTGGGAAATTTTCAACACAATCCATTCTAAGGCGGGTTGCGGGTTTGGCGGGCCAACCCGTGGGCCCATAAATTTTTTTTAAAAAAATAAAAAAATATTTCATATATTCAACATTTTACTTCGAAAAAGTTTTCTACAATTAAATGTATACATAAACATGTATTTTAAATATAAATGAACAAAAATGAGTACTTATGTTGGATGAAAAGTACTATTTTTATTTCAAAATTATAACAAAGAAAGACAATAAATTAGCCTAAAACTTAGCTTACATGTGTTTTTCAACTCGCGGGCCAACCCAAGCCCGAGCGGGCCGATCCGCGCGGGTCGCGGGCCTAGGCGGGTCGGCCCACGGTGGACTTAGGTTGATAAAATTTCAACCCAACCTGCTTAAATTATTTAGCGGGATGGGCCAACCCGACGGGCCCAACCCAAATTGACGACTCTAGGTGGATCCGCCCCTGGATTCAGTCAACTAGTTGGTTGATATTCATTTAGTTAACTGATCAAGATTTAAATTTTGAGTCATATCGAAATTTCAATTTATGATCCGAATGATAATATTTTAATATTTTATCATATCATGTCATGTCATGTCATGTCATGTCATGTCGATACAATTTTAATACTATTAAAATATAGAATATAGTATAAGATTAAATATTATATTATATTATAAGATTAAGAAAAATTTGGTGAAAAATTGAATCAAAATAATAATATATTTTATAAAATTAACTATATTAAATTTATTTATTATTTTATCTCTATGGAAAAAAATTAGTTTAAAAAAAAGAAAAGAAAAGATTCTTGTAAATTATTGGAAATAAAAGGGAACATAAGTAAATAAAAAAATAATACACGAAAGAGGAAATGAAGAAAAAAAGAGAGAAAAATTAATGAAAGAAAAAAAAGGAAAAAATTAGTAGAAAAGGAATATAATTAGTAGGAAAGAAAATCAATATGAAAGGGGAAATTAATCCATTAACAGGAAAAGGAAAGGAAACTTAAAAAAAAAAACAAGAAAGGGAAAAGGAAAGAGGTGAAAGAAATGACTATGGAAGGAAAATAATTAGAGTCGTCAATTGGATTGGACTCGATGAGTTTGCTCGTCCTGTCAAGTTAATTAAGTAGGTTGGGTTGGGATTTTATTAACCTAAGCCCGTCGTGGGCCAATCTATCTAGGCCCGTGACCCGAACAGGTCGGTCCACGACGAGTGATAATCATGATTTTACTACATTATCTTGATTTATAATGCATATTTTTAATGATCTTCTCATAGATTGAACTTATATTTTTCATCATGTTTCATTAATTACATTTAATTTTGGACTTAATTGTAAATTAGTTTATTATCATGGTATTTGTAGCTAATATTTTATTATTATTTTGTAGACATCAAAAGGGTCATGGACCCGATCAGATCAGACCACATTTGGGCTCAAATATAAGGCTAATCAAGTCGATCAAGTCTTGGAGCAATTTGGACTGTCCATTGAAGATCGGAGAGATCTGAGCCATCAGTTGAAGATCTGGCCCATCCAACCTAATGAAGAGCAGATCTTAGCCGTAGATGAAGACCCAGAAGCTTTTGATCCAAATCTGAGAAGCTCTCACCGTTGATCATGACTCGAAGCAATCTGGATCGTCCGATCAGATGTGAGGTTGATTTAAATCGCGTGAGAAGCTATAGTGTTCCTGGAGCTCGGCGTTTTCGCGATTTCAACACTGCTCATTCTCCTTCTTCAGCGACGCCGAAGCCTCCCATTCCACTTTCAGATCTGAGAACGAGATCTCTTCATCAGCGAGCTTACATTGATCCAGCGACCAGCAATCCAAGAGTAGAGCGCAAATTGAGAGTGTTCCCCGTTCGTGCTCTGGATTCCAGTGAGTGCATCCCGACCACAATTTGAGGGTGTTCCCCGATCTTGTGCTGTCATCATCCAACGAAGGTGTCAGAGGGCGTTCCCCAGCATTTCCGATTTCACTCCATCATCGTTTTCACCTCACGATTCCAAGATCTCCTCTGTTTCCAGTGGCTGGCGAATTCAGGTAATTCCAAGCCCGAAGGGCATTCCCAGAGGCTTGGACTTCATCCTGGATGAGCTAATAGTTCAGATTTTCATTGTTGATTGCCCGAAGGGCGTTCCCAGAGGCAAATTTTGTTTCAGCAAAGAGGAAGGGGTTTTGTTCCGGGATTTGGGTTGTGGAATGTGTTAGGATCTTCGGATGTGGCTAGAGAGGGGGGGTGTGAATAACCGACCCCAAATTCTCGTTTCTTCCTACAATTTGAGTTAGCGCAGCGGAAATAAAAGATAGAAACGAAACGGGAGAATATCAAACCTCAAACGCGACGATATAACGAGGTTCGGAGATGATACTCCTACTCCTCGGCGTGTCCGTAAGGTGGACGAATCCTATCAATCCGTCGGTGGATGAGACCCCGGAAAACCGGCTAATAAAAACTCCTTCTGGGTGGAGAAACCTCGCCACAATTTCTCTTGCAACAGCAAGATCAGAGTACAAGAAATACAGCAAGAAGCCAAGAACAATATGAATGTAAAAACACTAGTTTGCTTGCCTTCTCGTCGACTGTTGATGAAGCAGCAACTTTACGGATGCCAACCACAACAGCAACTGTTTAGTTGGTGACCCAGCCGAGGGAAGCTCACACGAAGCTTCAGCAATGGAGAGCTCAGCAAAGCTCAGATCGCAGGAGCAAGAAGCAGAAGATTTTTTTTTCTGTAGAAGCCCTCCACCTCGTTATATAACTTGAACCTGCGAAGAAGACAGAAATCTAGCCGTTGTGTCTCAACGGCTAGGCCTGGACCGATCAGGCTATGGCCTGATCGGTCCAGGAAATCTCTGATCGGTCTGTGGACCGATCAGTCCCTAGTCTGATCGGTCCCCAGACCGATCCCAACTCTTCACAGTGAGGGGTTGCCGAGCCCTGATCGGTCTGTGGACCGATCAGGCCATAGGTGGATCGGTCCACAGACCGATCCCCCTATTGATCCCCTATTGTTCTCTTCTTACTGATCGGTCACCAGACCGATCAGATAACCCACAGAGAGCTACTGTGTGGTTACTGATCGGTCACGAGACCGATCAGATAACTAAGGTATCACTGGATCGGTCGACAGAAACAATCTATGAAAGAAAATTTAGATCCAATTATCTCTCTTGTAGAGTTTACAAAACCCTAAACGCCTTCTTCCTGGTCCAGAGAACGAGCTACCGAGCCCTCTCTGACCTAGTCCGGAGAACGAGCTACCGAGCCCTCTCCGACTTCCACGTCCGGTCCAGAGAACGAGCTACCGAGCCCTCTCTGACCTAGTCCGGAGAACGAGCTACCGAGCCCTCTCCGACTTCCACGTCCGATCCAGAGAATGAGCTACCGAGCCCTCTCTGACCTAATCCGGAGAACGAGCTACCGAGCCCTCTCCAACTCCAACCAGTCCAGAGAACGAGCTACCGAGCCCTCTCCAACTCCAACCAGTCCAGAGAACAAGCTACCGAGCCCTCTCTGACCTAGTCCGGACAACGAGCTACCGAGCCCTCTCCGACTCCATCCAGTCCAGAGAACGAGCTACCGAGCCCTCTCTGACCTCCCATACCAAGCTTCCATACTTGGACTTTTCCCGTGCCAAGCTCCCTGCTTGGACTTCTCCGTGCCAAGTCTCCATACTTGGACTTTTCCCGTGCCAAGCTCCCTGCTTGGACTTTTCCGTGCCAAGTCTCCATACTTGGACCTTTCCATGCCAAGTCTCCATACTTGGACTTTTCCCGTGTCAGGTCAACTCAAGTCGGGTCAACCAAGTCAACCTTGACCAAAGGTTGCACCCACAATACCCCAAGTTCCTATTCTTGTCAAACATCAAAATATAACTTCTCCATTATTGTCAAACATCAAAATACACCTCAAGTCAGGTCAACTCGAGTCGGGTCACCCAGGTCAACCTTGACCTAAGGTTGCACCAACAATCTCCCCCTTTTTGATGTTTGACAAAAACCATAATCAAGTTAGGTTAACCCGATAACCTAACTTAGGTTTTCCAATAGTTCTCCAATGTTCTTCCTTGAACATTCTCTGAACATTCTCCCCAAACTCCAATGTTCTTCCTTGAACATTCTCTGGACATTCTCCCCCTTTTTGGCACACATCAAAAAGGAGTGAATCAAGGTCAAGAGTTTCTTCCTAATGAAAGTCTCATACCTTTCATTGAAACCCTCAATTTCCCCCTTGATACTAAAGTCAACAATCAACTTAGTGATAATCCCATATCACTCATCCTCAGAAATCTTGACGAGTAAAAACTCCCCCTTGACCAATAGGTAAAACTCCCCCTAAAGGTCAACTCCTCCTTGACCATTGCACCAACAATGTCTTGGAGAGTTTCAACCCTTTGGAAATCTAAAACACCAACTTCCACAGCTGAAATTTTAGACAACAGTCGAAAATCAGCATTTTAGCACGCTCTGATCGGTCACCAGACCGATCAGGACTTCACTGGATCGGTCACCAGACCGATCCACACTGCCCTGGATCGGTCCAGTGACCGATCCAGACTTCCCTGGACCGATCAGGATCTTCTCTAATCGGTCCACAACTCTCTGATAAGGATTTCTGATTTTTCTCCCGAAATTCAGAAACCCCTAAAAAATTACAAAAACTCCAAAAATTGTAAAATTTTGAGGATACATTCCTCATAACATATATTATCATGGAAAAATAGTTTTATATGAAAATAACTCCCATTTTTTAATCTTGATACAAAGTTCGAAATACTTTGAAATAGCTCAAGGTTAATCCATTTTTGTATCAACTTGCTCAATGATGAATGCTATCACTAGAAAAGCTTCATCAAGGTTTTTCAAATCAATTTTGAAATGATCTTAAACCATTCAATTTAGGACCACAATCTTAGGGCTAAATGTACATGACTTGTACACAAGTTTTCCCTATGATCCTCAAATTCGAATTAGGCTCATCTAGGTACAAGAACTATGCACCTTGATCCTAACTCATAATCCTAATATCTCACACACATCTAAGGTGTATCAAACACATCCAAGTCAATTTTGATGTGAGATATGGGTTTAGGTCATCTTAAGCTAAGTTCTCATGCATTTTCTAAACAACAATTTGATCTCCATATCAAATTGTGTTTCTATCCTTAAATCACATTAATTGATCATAAATGCAAGAGATGATGACATGGCATAAAATAATATCATAAGTGGAAATATGTGCCAATGTCATGATGTCATGGCATAAAGTATGAAACTTAAATAAGGCATGACATATAACTAACCTAAGCATTATCATGACATTTCAAATGATAATAAAATAAAGATGATGTCATGACATGGCATATGACAAACAATGTATGGCAAATAACATATAAAGGTATAGAAAATACCTAATTCTAGCCTTAGTTGTCATTTTTGATAATTTTGATCATTTTACCATAAATTCTATATTTCTAAATGTAATAGACCTAAAATCATATACTAAAGATTTTTATATCACTATGTGCCAATTAGATTGACCCTAGAAAACTCCTCAAATGTGGTTGGCACATCCTAATCACCTTAGGAATAATTTTTAATTTCATTTTCAAGGCTTGATTACACCTTGAAAATTCCTAAAATGCCACCTTTTGCCATGAGTAGGTTAACTACCTATCCAATTAAGGTTGGTACACCCTAAACCATCTAGCGTGAAGGGATCACGCTCCTAGGAACCCAATACCTATTTGAGCTCATTGGGTTCACTAAATATTCACTAGGGATGACTTCCCTAGCAACCCTCCTAGGCTTTAAAGCCTTGGTCATTTGGGACTCATCAAGATCAACTCTAGGGGTGACTCCCCTTGTGACCTTGGTGATGGTCTTCTTAGCCCTAGGTCTTGTTCCATAATCGAATGGAACATTATGATAAGTGGGCTTGACCACTTGAGACTTAGGTTTGTGACCCAAACCTCTCATGTCCTTAGGCTTTGATTTTTGACCCTTAGACCCTAGAGTTGACTTCTCCAAATTCTTAAGAGCCTTTTCTAAAGTGTCAAGTCTTGACCTTAAGACTTGATTTTTCTTCTTTAATACCTCAAGCTTTAATTTTCCATTTTTCTTTGAGGTATTCCTAGGCATATGTCTAGTTGTTTTGGGATTCCTATCTAGGTTTTCCTTAACCTTAGATGAGTTAACTCTAAGGTTGGCATTTTTGGCATTGTCCTTATCTAGGCTAACATGTTTGGCACCTAAGGACATGTATCGGTTTCTATAGTTATCATGCTTATCATTATTGACAATTGCAATAAAACTACTAGCATGTGTCTTATTAGAATTGCAAGAATGTGCCTTAAAGGATACCTTAGGGTTTGCCTTAGCTCCCCCTATAGATGTGCTTGGTCTCTTGTCCTTGTGAGGTTGCCTCCCCCTGGGACATTGACTTCTATAATGTCTCCTTTGCTTGCATTGGAAGCATACCACGTGCTCCTTGCCCTTGCGTATCGGGACTCCGGCTTCCTTGACTTTTGGTGCCGGTGGAGTCTTCCTAATCCTCTTTGGACATTTACTTTTGTAATGCCCATATTCCCTACACTCAAAGCACATTATATGTAATTTACTTGAAATTAAGTTGCTTGAGTTACCTAGGGTTGAGGATGGATATAAGCTCTCTCCTTCATCCCTTCCGGAGGTAGAGGCTTCTTCTTCTTGCTCCAGTCTTGAAGAAGAACTCTCCTCCTCTTCTTCCTTAGATGTTGAGTAGCCCTCAACTTCTAATTCCATACCTCCATGATGTGAGCTACTTGGCTCACTTGACTCCTCTTCATGACTTGAATTGGAGCTCTCCTCATGGAACTTAGCCAAGTTGTTCCACAACTCCTTGGCATTGTTGTATCTACCTATCTTACACAAGATATCATTAGGTAATGAAAATTCAAAGATTTTCGTTACTTCGTCGTTGATTATAGATTGGTGGATTTGTTCCTTCGTCCACTTCTTCTTCTCAAGAGGTTCTTCTTCTTTATCCACCGGAGGAATAAAACTTACTTGTACACAATTCCAATTTACTAGGTTAGTCATAAGAAAATACTTCATTCTTACCTTCCAATACGCGAAGTCATCGCGATCGTAGAAGGGTGGAATCGTGACGTCTTCTCCAAGTTGATCCATTCTCTAGCTCGTGCTCCCCCGGGTGTTAATCCGACGAAGAGCGACCTTGCTCTGATATCACTTGTTAGGATCTTCGGATGCGGCTAGAGAGGGGGGGTGTGAATAGCCGACCCCAAATTCTCGTTTCTTCCTACAATTTGAGTTAGCGCAGCGGAAATAAAAGATAGAAACGAAACGGGAGAATATCAAACCTCAAACGCGACGATATAACGAGGTTCGGAGATGATACTCCTACTCCACGGCGTGTCCGTAAGGTGGACGAATCCTATCAATCCGTCGGTGGATGAGACCCCAGAAAACCAGCTAATAAAAACTCCTTCTGGGTGGAGAAACCTCGCCACAATTTCTCTTGCAACAACAAGATCAGAGTACAAGAAATACAGCAAGAAGCCAAGAACAATATGAATGTAAAAACACTAGTTTGCTTGCCTTCTCGTCGACTGTTGATGAAGCAGCAACTTCACGGATGCCAACCACAGCAACAACTGTTGTTGGAGACCCAGCCGAGGGAAGCTCACACGAAGCTTCAGCAGTAGAGAGCTCAACAAAGCTCAGATCGCAAGGAGGAAGAAGAAGAAGATCTGTAGAGGCCCCTCCACCTCGTTATATAACTTGAACCTGCGAAGAAGATAGAAATCTAGCCGTTGTGTCTCAACGGCTAGGCCTGGACTGATCAGGCCATAGCCTGATCGGTCCAGGAAATCCCTGATCGGTCTGACCGATCAGGCCCTAGTCTGATCGGTCCCCAGACCGATCCCAACTCTTCCAGCAGGGGTTGCTTAGCCTTGATCGATCAGGACCGATCAGCGCAGGTGGATCGGTCCACGATCGATCCCTATTGATCCCCTATTGTTCTTTCTTCATCGATCGGTCACCGCATCGGATAACCCATGAGCTAGTGTAGTTACCGATCGGTCACGAGACCGATCGAGATAACTATAGATCACCGATCGGTCCGAGGCCGATCGAACGACAAAGTATCACTGGATCGGTCAACAGACCGATCCAATGCCTCTGTTGGTTTTAGAGCTTCCCAGCCCTAAACCCTAACGTCTTCCTGGTCCAGAGAACGAGCTACCGAGCCCTCTCTGACCTAGTCCGGAGAACGAGCTACCGAGCCCTCTCCGACTTCCACGTCCGGTCCAGAGAACGAGCTACCGAGCCCTCTCTGACCTAGCCCGGATAACGAGCTACCAAGCCCTCTCCGACTTCCATGTCCAGTCCAGAGAATGAGCTACCGAGCCCTCTCTGACCTAATCCGGAGAACGAGCTACCGAGCCCTCTCCAACTCCAACCAGTCCAGAGAACGAGCTACCGAGCCCTCTCTGACCTAGTCCGGACAACGAGCTACCGAGCCCTCTCCGACTCCATCCAGTCCAGAGAACGAGCTACCGAGCCCTCTCTGACCTCCCATGCCAAGCTTCCATATTTGGACTTTTCCCGTGCCAAGCTCCCTGCTTGGACTTCTCCGTGCCAAGTCTCCATACTTGGACTTTTCCCGTGCCAAGCTCCCTGCTTGGACTTTTCCGTGCCAAGTCTCCATACTTGGACCTTTCCATGCCAAGTCTCCATACTTGGACTTTTCCCGTGTCAGGTCAACTCAAGTCGGGTCAACCAGGTCAACCTTGACCAAAGGTTGCACCCACAATACCCCAAGTTCCTATTCTTGTCAAACATCAAAATATAACTTCTCCATTCTTGTCAAACATCAAAATATACCTTGAGTCAGGTCAACTCGAGTCGGGTAACCCAGGTCAACCTTGACCTAAGGTTGCACCAACAGAATGTATTTGATTTGTTTTCTTTTCTTTACATTACATATATCCGCTCAGATCTTTTGATCTGATTTCCTATCTTTGCAATTTTGATTGATTTCTTAACTTTGCTCTTAATTTCCTTTAGATTTTTGTAATCAAAACCCTTGTTAAGTTACTTAATGTGTTCACAGTTTGTTTCTTTTTTTAATTTCCTGATTTCAGTTTAGTCCAGCTAGTGTTAAGTTTACTTCTTGAATGCTTAAGGAATTCTTGATCAATATATAAGATCTTAGTGATTGTGGACTGTTTTAGACATTGAATGGTTTACTTGAGTTGCGATAACAGTCTACTTTTGTTAACTTAGTTGATTGTGGAATGAATTGAAGATTTGGTAATCGAATTAAGTGTTGAATTTGATTGTGAAGGTGAATGAAATGCAAAATTCAGTTTCCGCAAGTGTAGTGAGTCTTTTAGTTTACTTCTTGTTGATATTGGGAATTGAAGATGTGTTAATTGAATTATTGGATTTAATGATGCTTTGGAATCCAAACTTTACTGATGTTAATTTGATGAAATGAAGTAGATCATGTCCAGATAAGAACTTCCTTTCTTTGACTCTATTCTTTATCTTGGTGATGTAATAATTTGATTTGAATCAATTCTAGAATTATCACACACACTAATTAGCTATCCTTAGAAAAATATGACTTGGGACTCGTTGCTATAACACTTGTCTTAATTTTAATGAGTTTCAATTTTAATTAATTTGGAGTGTCTAGTGACATGTGAAAAAGGCTACTGTCAAATTTTGACGCCGTTGTCGGGGAATGTAACTAGTAGTGTGTGTTTACTTTGGATTGTGCTTTTATTGGATTTCTTTGTTAGCATCTATCTTGATTTGATTGCTTATCTTTTGTGTTTTTATGTTAGCTATTCTCTGAATTTTAAGTTCTTTAATTTTCATTAATTCATGTGTTTGAAACTTTATGCTCTTGAATCTTCTAATTTTGAGTTTAGTGTTGTGGTGTAAGAACAGAAGATTTCAGTAGCATGGATCCATATTTTCAGAATCTTGGAGGAGGAATGGATAATCAGTATTTTCAACCTGAGTATCAATTTTACCTAAATATGGATCAACAAAATAGGTATGAGTCATTTTCTAATGCTTATAATGCTAATTGGGTGGATCATTCATGTTTCAGGTATGAAAGTGCACAAAGACAATTTATTGAGTCATATCCAACCTACCAGAATTCATATGGGTTTCAAGAGGTTTCAACATCTTTTATGTCATATTCTTTTCAACAGAACGAACCTCAAATTGAAGAGTCAACATGGAAAATCAAGGAGATTATGCAACAAATGAGGGAGCATCAAGAGCAACAATTCTCAAGGATACAGAATATACAGAGTCAGTTAGACCAAATTGTATTATTCATCAATCAGTTACAAACACAAAGCTCTAGTGGGGAGATGGAAAGTAGAGATTCTGTCAGGTCTGACCCTACTCTCATTTCTTCACAAGATTTTTCTAGTATTATTTGTGATGATGATGTAGTTGTTCAAATTTCTGATTCTACTAATGTTGTTGCTTTAGATGTTGTGAATGATGCAGATACAGATACAGAAGATGATTTAAGTGTAGGGGATTACTTACTGGAAGCAGTACCTCAAGAAGCACCAAGAATAGAGGATGTAAGTGTAGGGACTTGTGCTATGGAGGCAAGAACCCAAGAATCACTACATGAAGTTGTACATTCACCCGAACCAGAGCTTAAGCCATTACCTGATGATGAGGAGGTAATAATCACCACTCCAGGTACCTTTCAACTTGACAAGGTCAGTATTTCTTTTGATACATCAGAAAATTTCATAAAGGTATCAATTATTGACTTTATTAGATGTGATTCATTGTTTGATACATTTTCTACTAAGACTAATATTCTCCTATTCTTTTCTCATCCCATATGTGAGTGGGAGAGATTGTCTTTTATTGATGTTGTAGGAGAATATAAGCTTCCGGAGTGGATGCTTGAACTGAACCGCCTTCGACCTCCGGAAAGAACTTTGAAAGGAAAAAGGATGAATAAAAAAATTATGATTGGAACCGCAATTACTCCATTACCAGCGTGGATTCTTCTTCTTAATCTTCTTCAACCATCGAGAATTAAAGGGGAGCTAGTTTCAATTTCGCTTTCTTTTGCATTTTAATTCATGCTTTGTTAATAAATTCTTTTTGTGCAACTTTACTTAGTTCCATATTTTACATTTGCATTTTACTTCCACATTTTGCATTTTCTTTAATATTTAGCATGTCATTTTGAATAAAAGTCTCCATGGGATTGTTCTAGTAAAATTTTTAAGATGGTAAAAGTTTCTTAAATTTGATCATCAATTTTATGTCATTGGACATGATTGGATGCTTTACTTACATGATATTGATTAGTGTGGTGGTGAATTCTATTTTGATTAATTGAGTTTGATTGAAAAAAATTACCTAGAAAGGACCACCTTTAGCCTATACTTCATTGCTTCCTTTTGTGTGACATGTACTCATGATAATTGAAACTCTAGAACTTGCTGTTGGTTGCTATTCCGGAATATCGTACTGGTTCCCCTGTACAAAAATTTTGTGCAAGTCCTAAACCATTCCTAACAACCTATTGTGTTCTTTAGAAATTAAATTTGGAATCGCAAACAGAACTTAACATTATTGATTCCAAATTCAACTTATTTGTTCTTAGAGGTTTAGACTTGGATCGCAAATGATGTTTAACATTATTAATCCAAATCCACCTATGTTACAAATTTTATTAAATATTAATTTCAGAGATCGGCTTCCCGGTTAAACATGGCGAGACACTATGCCTTCTTGGTTATGGGAGCATCCACCACTTCCTAGACAAAGCCTTTTAACGAAATTCAATATTTAATCTCCTTATAGTAACCCTAGGTTTAACCATTAAGAATAATCGAATCACAAGATTAAAAAAACAAAAGAAACACAAAATCGAATCATAAATTCAAAACCCTAGAATCACTAGCCTCTTGTGTTTGGTATTTCAAGATCTAAACAAAAAGATGAACTAGTTATGATGCGGAAACTAATAACTAGTTATACCTTTTGTAGCTTATAGACCTCACAATCTTCTACCGTATTTCTCTTCTTATCTCGGACGTCGTGTGAGCGACGATCTACCGAGACAAGAATCCACCCAAGCTTCCTTCTTCTCCAAGAAAGTTTCGGCCACCGCCAATCTTCAAGAGATGAAGAACTTTCGGCCACCAACCAAGCTCCAAGGGATGCTAAGAAACAATGCCTCTTATCTATCCTTCTTCCTCCAACAAGATCCGGCCACCACCAAGCTCCTTGAGATGAAGATGTCGCCGGCCACACAAGGAATAAGAATAGGAGAGGAAGAGGAAGAGAGGGCCAACCACCACCAAGGAAGAGAGGAATAATAGAAGATCTATTGTTGTTATGAGGTGAGACGCCTCTACCCTCTCTTTTATATTCCTTGGTCTTGGCAAATAAGGAAAGTTTTAATAAAAACTTCCTTATTTTCTTTGTCATTGAAAGGAAAATTTAATTGATAAAAAAAATTCCTTTTCTTCTATTAATGGCCGGCCACCACCATCTCCTCCAAAAAAGGAAAGTTTTAAACACAAATTAAAACTTCCTAATTTGTTTCCGAAAATTTTTAAAATAAAAATTTATCTTTTAAAAATTCCCTTCATGGTTGGTTATAAAAGGAAACTTTTATAAATTAAAATTTTTCTATTAAAACATGTGGATGATTACAAAAAGGAAAGTTTTCTCCAAAATTAAAATCTTCCTTTTAACTACAAATAATGAAAGATATCAAATCTTTCTCTTAATCTTTTGTAGAAAGTTATAAAAGGAAAGATTTAAATTTTAAAACTCTCTTTTAAAACCATGAGAATGGTTAAAAAAAAGAAATTTTATCAAAAATTAAAATCTTCCTTTTAACTACAAATAAGGAAAGATATCAAACCTTTCTCTTAATCTTTTATAGAAAGCTATAAAAGGAAAGATTTAAATTTTAAACTCTCTTTTAAAACTATGGCTTCCACATAAGGAAAGATTTTAAAATAAACTCCTTTTATTTTTTTTATGCGGCCGACCACCTAAGCTTGGGCTCCAAGCTAGGGCCGACCACCACTTGGTCCATCCAAGGCTTATCTTGGTCGGCCCTTGCTTAGGCTCCAAGCTTGGCTTGGCCGGCCACCTAAGGATGGGTAAGAAGATGGGTATAGATGGGTATAAGACTTTATAAATAAGAGGCTACGACAGGGACCGAGAGGAGGAATTAGTTTTGGTCTCCCGATGAACTTGAGCTTCCCGTGTTCGCCCCGAACACCCAACTCGAGTTCATCAATAATAACTCATACCACTAAAGAGTTATTATTGAACTACCGCACCAATCTCATATTACTATATGAGCTCCTTCTTATCATGAGTGTGTTAATCTCCCTGTGTTTAAGATATCAAATGTCCACTAATTAAATAAGTTACTGACAACTCACTTAATTAATATCTAACTCCAATAGTAGTACCACTTAACCTTATTATCATGTCGGATTAAGTCCACCTGCAGGGTTTACATGACAATTCTTATGAGCTCCTCTTGGGGACATTATCAACCTAGATTACTAGGACACAGTTTCATTCTATAATCAACAACACACCATATAAATAATATTATTTCCCAACTTATCGGGCCTATTGATTTATCGAACTAAATCACACCCTTTGATAAATTAAAGAAATGAATATTGAGTATATGTGCTTGTTATTATATCATGATTAAGAGCATACACTTTCATAATAACAAATGTCTTGTTCTTTTATGCATTCAGTATAAAAAGAACTTACCTTAAATGATCCTGCTCAATACCTCAGAGTGTACTAGTGTAATTTTATAGTCAAGATAAACTAATACTAAATTACACTACGACTATTCCAATGGTTTGTTCCTATCCATCTTAGTCGTGAGCTATTGTTTATAATTTATAAGGAATTGATAACATGATCTTCTGTGTGTGATACGACACACCATGTTATCTACAATATAAATTAATTGAACAACTACACTTAGCATATAAATGTAGACATTTGACCAATGTGATTATTTATTTCAAAATAAATATTTACAAAAAGCTAGGCTTTTAGTATACACTTAACAATCTCTCAATTATACTAAAAGACTATACTGCCATAAATGTTGCCATACATCTAATTCTCATTCCTTCATCATGCCCATCAAAAGCTCTTGCCTTAAGGGCCTTAGTGAAAGGATCTTCCGGTTATCATCTGATGCAATCTAGGCGACAACAACTTCTCCTCGTTATACGATGTCTCGTATTGGTGGTACTTGCGCTCTATGTGTTTACTTGCCTTATGGACTCATGGTTCATTCGAGTTTGCTACTGCATCACTTATTATTACAATACACTGTAATAATTTTGGGCAAACTAGGAATCATATCTAAGTCCATTATGAAGTCTCTGAGCCATACAACTTCTATAGCTGCCTCAGATGTTGCCACATACTCAGCTTCCATGGTGGAGTCCGAAAAACATCTATGCTTATCACTTCTCCATTGTTATAGCTTTACCTCCTAAAATAAACATAAAACCCCAAGGTCGACTTACTATTGTCCCTATCCGATTGAAAGTCAGAATCCGTGTAACCCACAGGGAGCAAATCATCTGCTTGGTAAACCAGCATATAATCTGTAGTCCTTCTCAGGTACTTCAATATATGCTTTACTGCAGTCCAATATCCTTATCCAGGGTTACTTTGATATTTGCTAACCATGCCCACGGTAAAACAGATATAAGGTCTCGTGCATAACATAACATACATTAGGTTTTTTACGGCTGAAGCATAAGGAACTGCCTTCATCTCTTCTATCTCTTTTGATGTCTTCGGAGACATCTCCTTAGATAAAGATACTCCATGCCTAAAGGGTAGAAAACCTTTCTTGGAGTCTTGCATGCTAAAACGAGTTAGGATTGTATTGATATATGAAGTTTGAGATAAGCACAACATTCTTTTCTTGCGATCTCTTATTACTTGGATCCCGAGAATATGCGCATATTCTCCCAAGTCCTTCATATCGAATTACTTGGATTTATTCACATATCTTAGCAAATTATTTTCTTCTACTGTAGTAGTATGATATGAGTGTTATTGTGACAAAAAGTTTTGTTGTTTGCCTACTTGATAAGAATCTCTTTATATGAAAAACTTGACTTTGAGGGTTGAAGTATCTAAGAAAGGTATATTCACTACACTAGAATAGTACCTTAGCTCCCCTAGGAATTCCCACATATTTTATATACTAGAGAAACACTCGAGTTGAGGGACTCATAAAAAAATTGATTGAAAAAAATATGCAAAAAGGAAAATATATTTGATGATGAATAAAAACAATTGAGTACTTTTCAGACCAAGTAGTTATTGGGGAAATACTTAGCGTACCTTGACATCAAGTGCTCCTTTGAGATAAAATGTGGAAAATGTAAAACATTAAGGGGTTGAGCCTTGCGTGTGAGAGGTAATGTCTTTTATGTTGGAAATTTAGGAACACAACAAAATGAAGAAATAGCTTAGATTGACATCTAATGCTTAAGAGTTAATACACACTTACATGTATATATATATATATATATATATATATATATATATACACACACACACACACACACCACATTAGCACTAGTTTGTACAAAGCAGCGTCAACGTGGTGCTAGTTTATGCACATTGGTGTTGCTTTGTGCAAACCAACACCAACTAGTGCAAACCAACACTAGTTTGGTGCTAATTTGCGCTGGTGTTGGTTTGTCCAAACTAGTATCAACGTGGTATTAGTTTGTACATGTTGGTGTTGGTTTATGCAAAGCAACACTAACGTGGTACTGATTTATGCACGTTGGTGTTGATTTTTGCAAAGCAACACCAATTATTGGTGTTTGTTTGCGCAAAGCAGTAGTGTTGATTTGTGCACATTGGTGTTGGTTTGCGCAGAACAACATTAACGTGCTTCTGTTAGTCTTTAAAGACTAGCACGTTGGAGCTAGTCTTTAAAGATCAACTCCAATGTTATGTTGGTTTGTAGAAATCAGCACCACTATACATGTAGGAGAGAGAAGAGTTGGTGCTGGTTTATATAAATTAGCACCAATGTGTGCAAATCAACACCATGTTGGTACTGGTTTGTATAAACCAACACCTATTGGTGTTGGTTTGTGCAAACTAACACCAACGTGTGCAAACCAGCACCACGAAGGTGCTAGTTTGCACAAACCAACACCAGTGCAAACCAACATCAAACTGGTGCCACTTTGCACCAGTTGGTGCTGGTTGCGCAAAACAATACCAACATGCACAAAGTAGCATCATGTTAGTGCTACTTTGTTCAAATCAACGCCAATGTGGTGTTGATTCTTGCAAAGCAGAACCAACATGGTCCTGGTTTGCACAAACCAACACCAACGTGGTGCTAGTTTCCACTAGTGCTGATTTACGCTTTGTGCAAGAAATCAAAATTGATTTATGCATGTTGGTCTTGATTTACACAAATCAATACCATAAATCAGCACCTACGTGGTACTAATTTGTGCAAATTGGTGCTAGTTTGCACAAAAAAGCACCAACATGGTGCTTGTTTGCAAACCAATACTAGTGTGGTGCTAGTTTGCACACATTGGACCAGCACCAACGTGGTACTGATTTGTGCAAACTAGCACCAACATGGTGTTGATTTGCGCATGTTAGTGTTGGCTTGCAGTGGTGCTAGTTTACACAAACCAGTGCTGGTTTGTACAAACCAACACCAACGTTGGTGTTGCTTTTGTGTTGGTTTGTACAGACTAGCGTAAACCAACACCAATGTATTGGTGTTGGTTTTTAAAGACCAACACGTTGGAATTGGTCTATAAAGATCAGCTCCAACGTTGGTGTTAGTTTAGTTTGTAGAAATTATCACTACTTTGTATGCAGAAGAAAGAAGAGAATTAGAAACAAGTATTACTTTACATGCAGGAAAGAGGAGAATTATTACATGTATATAAGGGAGATATTAAAAAATTCTCCTTTTTCCTGCATATAAAGTAATTAATTAATCATATTATTTTATTTTATAATAATCATTCCTTGTACATATTAGAATTAACTAATGAGGGAAAACAACATACTTGCCACAAACTATTAGCAAGATTTAGATTTTAAGAATATGCCCGAGGTAAATGATGAACTTAAGGATTGTAATGATTATTCTTTACACACTACTAAATATGGCCGTAATCACATCATCTCATGCCTCAAGAAGAAGCCTCATTAATTTTGTGAGCCACGGGTGGGTTAGGACAAATGCCCTTGCATTTAATGGTAGTATAGACCCTAATGTATTAATTCTTGATTGGTTAGAAATTAAAGAATATTGGGCTTCTTAGTCGTCTGTCGCAAATACTTCTCGATTTATTCTGATGACTATGAAAAATTTTATAGGGCTAAGCTGGTCATCCCAGGACATAATTTTACCACTATTGGACGAGTAAGATTTGTTAAATTCACACTTAGTAGAGCATGTAAAATTTAATGAGGATGTGTTCAAAGCACTATAGACCAAGATGGATATATTAGCATGAAATAAAAACATGATATGTCTTACTAAACTTTAAGAGACGGTTGTCTAATAAATATGTAAAAATAAAACAACCTTCCTCAAGTGAATTGAACTCGAAGACATCATCCAAAGACCTTAGTTTCTTATAATCCATGGTCTTGTTGCTAAAATAAAAGAAATATGTTCAAATAAACTTCTCCATAACCCAACCTTAGAGAAATCGACTAAAACTATTTCAGAAGAGTTCTCTAGTGATATTTTGGATAAGCCTTTTAATGATGCAATATTAGAAAAATCCCTGAAGAGTTCTCTAGTGATATTTTGGATAAGCCTTTTAATGATGCAATATTAGAAAAATCCCTTATTAACTTGACTTCATTGAAATCCAATCCACTAGATACTAATGATGACTTTAAGACACATAATACATTCATGTTATCTAGAGAAGCTAAATGAAACTAAACACACTAAGCATCATGATTTAGTAATGCAAGATGATCGTTTAAAAATTTACAAATAACTTAATATGATTCATTCCATATTTACTTGTACCTTTGATGTCTGTCAACCAATTGAATTAAATGTCTTCTTGTCTTCTATATCTCAAACTAGCAACTCTAATTTTTATATTAAAAATATAACTACGGATACAATAATGAAAATTATAATATGTAATATTTATTGTAAAATATTTAATGGTACAGTGAGTTTTCCTATTGCATTTATTAATTTAAATTCTTTCATCACATCTACATTAGATGCATTCATACCATGCATATCTTTTTTATTTGGTTATATTATGAGAAAGATTAATTACAATGCTTTCATTTAACTTTCTAATTTATTTAAACACAAGTTCAATTTTAAAATTAGAAGATATGCTAATTTGCTTAGGGAAGTTCAAGCATTTGTCTTCATTTCTGATTTTGTTACTGATTTTGTGGAATCATCATCATTGTTGCCTTCATGCGATTTCAATGAAGGCATGAGTATAAAGAAACATTGCAAAACAGGGTTACTGAAGTGATTGTCCTCTATGCTTGGAAATGAAGAAAATGAATATTGTAAGAAATAAAATAATTTTAAAGACAATAAATTGAAGATAAATTTTAAATTGGCTCATCGGAATAAAAGGAAAGAAAATGAAATTTTCAATAATAGAAGATATTCAAGATTGACGCATTTACAATAAATAAAATTAAAATACCAAAAACTCATGATTGTCACATCTGTAATAAATCAGAGATTTTATTTTTAGTATTTGATAATTACTATTTTTATTTTGATAATAAATAGGAAATAATTATAATCCCTTTTGGTTTAGTCTATTTTATTTTATTTTACTTAGAATATTTATTTCTATGTTTTATGTGGAGTTGAATCTATAATAGGAGTCCATAGTTTTGTATTTTAGTCACCTTTAAATTAATATAATTTTCAATTTGACTTTGCTATGTAAAAGTTGTTGCTCTGTATGTGTGAGGTTGTTTCTTTCTTTGCATCATCCACTTCATACCTAGTTCTTGGGTTGTTGGACGGTTCGAATTTAGTACTACGCCACTCTTCTCTTTGACTTTTTACTTATGTTTAGTAATCAATCATCCTTAACCTATTAGACATTTTACCTATATATCTAGTGTCCAATTATCCTGGGCCTAGTGAAAGTTTATTACATGACAAATATCTAGTCCACTATAATCCATTTTGGATTTCATATTTGCCTACCAAATGTCTTTTCCTGCTAGACCCATTTAAACTTTATTTCTGCCTGTTAAATATTCAATTCACTTTGATCTATTTGACCCTTTTATTTATATCAACTCATGAACATTCTCATTTCTCTTCTAATATGTCTTATAAGTTTTTTTTTACCTACATGTTTGACACATTATATAAAAAAATAATAACTTTAAATCCTTTATCATATAGCAAAATACTGATTTAATTAGTTGATGTCATCATCACCAAGAATAGATCCTCTCGACCATAAAATACGATTCAGAGGATAAATCACTATACTAATTAATTAATTTGCATAGATCCTATCTATTAAAAATATAAGGTCCATTCAAATCAACTAATATATTTTTATGATTCATCATCTGTCCGCAAAATACGGACTAGAGAATCTTACCTGATCTTCACCAACAAGTACAAATAAAAAGTAAATAAAAAACAAGAATTATCCTTGACATAATAATATAATCATCAATATCGAAGATTATTCCAAATATAATTTTACATAGTATTTTATACAATTTTGAAGTTTAGGAAAATTCCATTCCCCCCTTATAAGTTGATGCCTTTATAATTTTACACAAATCAGTGTATAATCATTCTATGCCAACACAATATCAAATTTTAAGGAATTAATTTAAAAAGTTCTAATATTTTAAAGTCACAAGTGCTCAGAGTCTATTTTAAATATCGTAGCAAGGTCATTTTAAATTTTGTCAAGGTACTGTAAAATTTTATTACAGTTGATTTATAATTTAAAATGCACTTCAAAATTTAGGGGGCGTTTGGTTTAAGAGAATAGGAGTAGGAAATAAGAATGAGAATCATTATTTACCATTGTTAATGTTTGGATTATAGGAATAGGAATACAAATAAGGGAATGAATCCTTGAAATTGAGTAATAACTCATTCTCATGTACCTCCCCTTCAATGAGTCATTACCCTATTTTCATCAATCAAAATATTCTCTTATTCCAAAAATACCCTTGACTTAAAACTAAAATTTTCTTCCTTAATATCAAATATCAAAATTTATTTATTTATTTATTTATTCTTCATATCACTTCTCTCTCCTTGTTCTCTCTCATCATATTTTCTCTCTCATCATTTTATCACACACTTTCTCTCTCCTATTACACTCTCTTTTCTCTTTTTTCTCATTACACTTTCTCTCTCATCACACTTTCTCTCTCATCATACTTTCTCTCTTCTCAATCTCTTCCATCACACTCTCTTCCTTTTTTTTCATCATACTTTCTCTCTCATCATATTTTCTCTCTCCTCAATCTCTCCCATCACACTATCTTTTCTCTTTTTTTTTTCTCATCGCACTTTCTCTCTCCTCAATCTCTCTTGTCACACTCCCTCCTTTTTTTCCCTCAACACACTTTCTCTCTCATCATACTTTCTCTCTTCTCAATCTCTCCCATCACACTCACTATTCTCTTTTTTTCTCATCACACTTTCTCTCTTATCATACTTTCTCTCTCCTCAATCTCACTCATCACACACTCTCTCTCCCCTCATTTTTTTTATTACATTTTCTATCTCTTCATCCTCTCCCATCATAATTTCTCTCACATCATATTTTATCTCTCATCTTCTCTCATCATGCTCTCTTCTATCACACACACTCTCTCTTCATTCTTTCTCATCACACTTTCTCTCTCTTCATTCTTTCTCATCACACTTTCTCTCTCATCATACTTTCTCTCTCATCATTCTCTGTCATCATATTTTTCTCTTACATCTAATTTTTTTCCTCTTATTTTCCTTTAAGGGTAAAAAAGGAAATATTGATTTATTCCGATATAAAGTATGCAACTAACCAAACATTGTTTTTAAGAGTGATATCCATGCTTATACCCATTCCCATTTCACAATACAATGATTCCTATTCCAATTCCTATTCTCATGCTCATACCAAATACCCCCTTAGTATTTTAGTTGAATAGAAGGTCTGAACCTAATTTACTAGCTAGTAACCACCTTTAAAAAGACCTAAAGTATAGCTTTTTGTTTTAAAATTTCTGACGTAAATATAATTTTGGACAAAATTCAAACAAAAAAAACTCAAAAGAATCATCAGGATGACATCGTATTTTAATTTTTTATATGACAAGAGCATCTCACCCAATATATAATTATCCCATTATCATTGCTATACAATAATCACTTATTTTTATTATTATTTTTCTCTTATTTATTTATCATCAAAATTGATGTGTGTATATTACCTATGAATTCGTAGCTGCTACGTAATTGTAACAACTATATTTTGATAGCTATTATTGTTAGTTAGAGCCCTAGAGTCAATCATTTGATAATTGTATTATGGACTTATTGTATCATATTCTTATATAAATAAAGGTATTTGTTTTGGTTATTATACTTACTTGTATTGGTACCAAATAAACTAAGTATAATAGCGTCCTTGAGTAGAAGGTTCTCACCTATATCAATCGGTTAGTTGAACCGATAGTGAGATGATATAGGGAACACTACTCTTAATCATTCCTAGTCGAGTATTAATATTCAGGGACAATGTTAATACAATAAGACTAGCATGTAGGTCAACTCGATGACTTGATCTCACAAGTCATGGATATAGAGATATCAAGTTGACACATGAGTATGTATTGGAGAATTTATACTGAATGACCTGTCATGAGAAAGTATCATGGATCGTTATATGAGTGTCATATACTTTCTCATGTGGCTATTAGTATGACTACTAGTCCTTAGACCTGAAGTCACCATGGATCCCTACATAAGGAGTTATGTACTTTGGTTTCGTCAAACGTCACCCGTAACTGGGTGGACTATAAAGGTGATTACTGGGTATATAACGAATTATGCAGAGGGATGTGAGTGATGTAGATAGGATCTATCCCTCCTATACGACGAGAGAGACATCGATATTCTTGATAGAGTGAGACCACGAAGTGCATGGTCATGCCCAAATGAGTCAATATGAGATATTGAGCTCATTTGATTTAGTGAGTCTACTTGGAGTTCAAGATTTAGATTGGTCAGAGGATGACACGGTCTATGCCTCACATTGATTAATCTAGATGTCTAGGATAGAAGGACACTTGTCATATATTATGAGGAGTCACAAGGTGATGTTGGATCTCAACATTCTTATAACTTGGGTAGTAATGATGTGTTGCTAGATACCGCTCATTACTTATGCTTCTAAAAGGGTTTAGGAGCATTGCCAACGTTATAAGAACCTATAGGGTCACACACAAAGAACAATTAGATGGAGATTAGGTTCATTTGATGAACCTAAAGGATTAGGTTCATGTGATGAACCAAATTGGATTAAGAGTAATCCAAATTATACTAATTGAGTTGGACTCAATTTGGTTCATGTGTTAAGTGAGTCTAATTTGGACTTAGACTCATTGAATCAATTTAATTCAATGAATAGAGATTCATTAAATTAAAATTGACTTGAACCAATGGTTAGATTTGATCAACCATGGGAGAGAAGTGGTCAAGTTTGACTTGACTTGAGAGGAAGATGAAGAGTCAAGTTTGACTTGACTTGATGTCACCTCATTGGTGAGTTAGCATTGAGTGGGCCAATGATGATGCTCCACATCATCATGGTTACTTAAGTGAGATGTCACCTCATGGGAGTTACCAAGAGTTGTGACTCTTGGTGTCCCATGTTGGGTTTTTCGGACCGTGAAAATCACTTTTTCGCGTCGCGGAAACCCCGAAACTCCCTAGCCAACGGATCCGTACGAAGAGTATAGAACAAAATTTTACATGTACGAGTTTACTAACTAGATCTACTCTTAGATCTATATGTTTAGAAAAATTACCCTTGATGCGTGCCCTTTTCGAATCCCGCTCGTCCAAGGAAGTGCCGGATCTCAAGATTGTCAACGTAGACAATCCTCTAGAAGTATCCACACGAACAAGATGTGTTCTCTAACACGCAAGGATGGAGAAGAGAACACCACAAGTGTGCTAGCACTTCTTGATGCTCTGGATGGGATTGGAAGAAGAAGAAAAGAAAAGAAGAGAACACACTCCTCTTAAAATCTCTATGTGACTTTCACTAACCTTTCTTCTTGAATTAGACTCACTCTCCTTTCTTCTCCCTTGCTTGAAACCCACGACCAAGAGAAGAGAAGGAGCAAAAAGAGAGCTTGAGGAAGAAGATGATGTGAATGAAAAATTCATTCTCATTCAAAACCAAAAAGGTAACCCCCATTCTCATTAAATGTGGCCATTAAAGAGAATAGATTTGTAACCCCCATGAGGTGGCACACTTTAATGATGTGGCACATCATCATTAGTCCTCCTAATGTCAAATCACTAATGATGTGGCAAATAGTCAAGTCAAACTTGACTCTTCCTCTTCCTCTCAAGTCAAGTCAAACTTGACTTAATTTCTCTCATGGTTGATATAATCCAACCATTTAATTCAAGCCAATTTAATATAATGAATCTAATTCATTTAATTAAATTGATTCAATGAGTCATAATCTAAATTAGACTCATTGAACATATGAATCAACTTGAGTCCAACTCAATTAGCCCAATTAGGATTACTCTTAATCCAATTTGATTCATCACATGAATCTAATTCTCTTGGTTCATCATATGAACCTAATCTCCATCCACTTGTTCTTTGTGTGTGACCCAATAGGTTCTTGTAACGTTGGCAATGCCCCTAAACCCATTTAGGACCATAAGTAATGAGCGGTATCTAGCAATACATCATTACTACCCAAGTTACAAGAATGTTGAGATCCAACATCACCTTGTGACTACTAATTGTGACTCCTCACAATATATGACAAGTGTCCTTCTATCCTAGACATCTAGATTGATCAATGTGAGGCATAGACCGTGTCATCCTCTAATCAATCTAAATCTTGAACTCCAAGTAGACTCACTAAATCAAATGAGCTCAATATCCTATATTGACTCATTTGGGCATGACCATGCACTTCGTGGTCTCACTCTATCAAGAATATCGATGTCACTCCCGTCATATAGGAGGGATAGATCCCATCTGCATCACTCACATCCCTCCGTATTTGTTACATACCCAGTAATCGCCTTTATAGTCCACCCAGTTACGGGTGACGTTTGACGAAACCAAAGTACATAACTCCTTATGTAGGGAACCATGGTGACTTCAGGTCTAAGGACTAGTAGTCATACTAATAGCCACATGAGAAAGTATATGACACTCATATAACGATCCATGATACTTTCTCATGGCGGGTCATTCAATATACATTCTCCAATGCATACCCATGTATCAACTTGATATCTCTATATCCATGACTTGTTAGATCAAGTCATCGAGTTGACCTACATACTAGTCTTATTGCATTAACATTGTCCCTGAATGTTAATACTCGACTAGGAATGATTAAGAGTAGTGTTCCCTATATCATCTCACTATCGATTCAACCAATCAATTGATATAGGTAAGAACCTTCTACTCAAGGACGTTATTATACTTAGTTTATTTGGTACCAATACAAGTAAGTATAATAACCAAAAACCAAATGCCTTTATTTATATAGAATATGATACAACAAGTCCATAATATAATCATCAAATGATTGGCTCTAGGGCTTTAGCTAACAACAACCTCCACTAAAGTGGCCAGCCACTTTGATTTCAAGTGGAGAGTTTCATTTTTTTGTGGTAACTCCTATCTTCTTCCTCTCTAGCTTTCTTCTTGCTCTCCCTCTCCTCCATTACTGACCTCTAAGGTTGCTAGCACATCCTTAGAGATTTTTCTCCATCTCTTGCTTGTGTGGATACACATAGAGAAGTGTCTACTTTGACACTTTCGAGATCCGGCGAACCGAGGACGAGCGGGATTGCGAAGGGCATCAAGGGTATATAACCTTTCTTCTTTGTAGATCTATTGTAGATCGATGTTTAGAAACTCGTACTCGTAAGTTTTTCGAAAGTTTTATCTTCGCACGGATCCGGTGGCGAGGGTTTCGGGGTTTTCGCGACGTGAAAAAGCGGTTTTCGCGGCCCGAAAAAATCCAACAATTATAACTGAGCTGTCACACAGTTGTAGCAGCTACAATCCTATAATTGTTATACAGTTATAATAGTTATGGTTCCGTAACTGTTATCACTGAGCCACCACACAGTTATAATAGATATATTCCCGCAGCTGATACACAGTTGTAGCAGCTATTATTTCATAGCTACTACAACATGAAAAATAATTAAAATTAAAATTATTTGACCTTTCAAAAAAGATTTACATGATATTTTTTGAGCCTACAACCTAACCACTATAGGTTTTACTCCGTAATCAATTGTAGATCTCTAAATATACTTCGATTTGATATATGTCTCATGATTCAACCCGAGTCAAAATTATGGTCTTTTAAAGTTTAACATTCATATTATAACAACTACGATTTTATAGCTTTTACAATTAAGCTGTTATGTAGTTGTAGCAGCTATGGTTTCATAACTATTAAAATGTGAACGTTAAACCTTAAATTTTAATATGCTATAACTTTTGACTCGGGTTGAACCGTAAGACACATAATATATTAAATTGAAACTTGTTCATAAATCTATAATTGATTATGGGATGAAACTCGTAATGACGCAATTTTATACTAAAAATATATTATTTAAATTCTTATGATAGGCTCCGAATAATTTATTTAAAAAAAATTATTTTACAATAACTACAAAATCATAACTATTATACATTTATAATAGCGATTATTTCATAATTATTGCAATACACCTACTAGCATTATGATTCCGTAATTTATATAACACGGTTGAATTATGATCCTTTTTTAGGTTCATCATCCTCTCATGTTATAGTTTGAGTATGGACGGATGGTCAGATGCCGTCAGAAGACAACGACTTTCGGACGACCTTCGATTATCCATCTCGATATAAACTATAATTTAAGAGGATGATGAATCCAAAAATTTTTTACAATTAATTATAATCAGATCATTATCATAAATTAATAATAATTTTATATGATCCATCCTCTAATCCATAAAAATTATATACTAAAGTGGCGTTTGGTTAAATGATGAGAATGACTATGGGTATGAGTTTAATAGTAAAATGGAATGAGAATGGAAATGGAAATGAAACCCACCTAATTATATGGGTTTTGTTGATTCCCAAAAATCTAAAAATCATTCCAAATCCATAAACCAAACACTATCTTTTATTATCATTTCATTTCTTTATTTTTAAATTCATCAATCAAACATCCCTAAAAATATGATGCATCGATTAGAGTTTAATATAGGTTGAAATTGTTGGGTAAACAATATATATATATATTTTTAAAAACATTTATAATAGGAGAAGCAGAACCGTCAAAATTTGCGGAGTAGCAGGCAGAATCCAAACACGCCTCAAGCTGCGGAGGAAGTGACGGAAGAGGAGGGAGGCATCGCGTAGAGGCCGTAGCGTAGCCCATGTGAGTGTTGCCTTTCTTTCTCGACCTACGCCTCTCCCAAACGCACCTAGGGTTTCGGTTCGCCCTTCTCTTTTCGCATCGAGCCTAACAGCTCGATTGGTAGGCTTTAATGACGCGGACCGGGGTTGTCGTTTCTTGCCTCTCTCTGTCTTTGTATTGGAAATTGTAGTTTCTTGATCCTTGTTTGATTTGTGGTTTTCGATTTGGCCCTAGAACCTCGAGTTTATTCTTTTGTTTCCGTTGTCGGATTGGTTCATTTGACATTCGTTCTTCACAAGAAAGAGAAATTGAGGCGTTTGATCCTGAGGGGGTAATCTGCGAAGAAATAGTGTTAATTAGCTATAATTTGCAGTTCCCATTTGTTTATCCATTCATTGATGTTGAATCAAAATCAAAAGAATCAAACTATAGGGCCATGTTGGAGGTTCGTGACCTGATAACTCTGAAGCCTTTGGTTCAAAAATAAATGTTTCCCCTCATTGGTTAGATTATGAAGGATAGAAGATATGCCATGCTTTCTTTAATCTGTTCAGGAGCTAGAATGGTTTCATTGTTATGGTGGAGATTGCTAATTCAACGCTTCGTTCTACATTGATAACCTGGAAAATTCTGCAGTACAAGTGTAGGTGTTATTTTCTGGGCGCCTGGTTCTTCTTTTTTGGCAGCAACAATTTGTGAATAAGTAATCAATTGATCTTTCCAGATGATAAAAAGAATGATATAACATATTATTATTGGAGCAAAAATAAGCGAGAGGCTCATCCTGTAAAAAGGTATTAGTTAATACAAAGATGCTGCATATATCAAAGTTGAATTACTTGCTATGCATGAATGAGACTTTGTAGATTTGATATAAAACTTGCTCGAAAATAATAGCTAAATATAAAATTGATCTTGGTAAGTGCTGCAATTTGCTTAGTAGACATTGAAGAAAAAACATTTTTTTCCTCATGCCTGTGTTCTTGTTTTTTGATCCATGCATTGGTAGTGTTATTTAACTCACATATAAATTAATGCTTGCTATTTGTGGCATTGAAGTCAGCATAACTGTACAAATGATTTAGAACATTTATAAAATTATCTACATCTGATAATTGGATTATTGCATAAGAATAACAAGTTTGTGGGATGGGCTTTCTTGTCAACTGTCAATATGATGCTGCCTTCAGATTATCACAAGAATTTAGAGTTGACTAAAAGAGATTAGATTTACTGAGTGTACAAAATTGTGGGTTTTCTATGTGGGATTTTCTGTACACATCTTCCTTCTGTATTTCATTTTAGCGTTGGTTGCTTACTTCACTTCTGATAGTAGCTTAAAGTTAGTTTTCCTATCTCTGCTTGTTTCTGAAAGAACTACACCACTCATGTTTCCAAAATTAAAGAAATTGTTTCCTATTTATTTCATGCCCTTTTTGCCTATTCTACATTGTTTTTTTCCTGTTGTTTTATGCTTGGTTGTGATAGTAGCTTAGTGCTACCCTTGTTTGTTTTTTTTTTTCTCTATTTATTTACCAGATTATAAACCGCTTTATTTGCCAAAATAGGTGAACTTATACATTAGTTAATGCACTTCGTGTTATTGTTTGTTTATGAAAGTGACTACACTTATTTTCCAGGGAAAAAATTATTTCTCATTTTCTTCCTGCACATTTCACCTACTTTAGATTTTTTTTGTTTTTGTTACAGGTTTTTTACTAATTAGTATTATCAACATTTTCTCCATCATCTTTTAATTACTTTGCCATATCACCAGTTGGAGTGTTAAAAATTCTCCCTCAATTTTCCAAGTGATGGATCGCTGGATTGGGTGCTTTAGAATTTGTCTTAATCCAAGCAAATCTGTTTCTTGCATCAAAATTACTGCTTCGCTTATGATCTCTCCATCTTCCAGAACTCTGCTGGTAAATTTTCCCAGTCTCTTAATCCTTGTGAATCTTGTCAAACCTGATATTTCCCTTATCCTTTCTTGTTTTTGTTATTTATAACAGATTCCTTCCATTAATGCTATCTTCTTTTGTGGGGATAAGGTCCAAGGAACTGGAAATTCTGTGATTGAGAGGTTATCAGATTCAAGGAATATATCTGAGTCGATTGTATCAAAATTAGGGTCTTCAACTAATGTTTGGGTGATAGAGGCATCTACGTATAATGGATCTTTTGCCCTTTACAAGGAATTTATTCCATCATTGACTTCTCGAGGTGAACCAAAACAATATGATCCTAGTGGATTCCTTGCTTCATCTGCAATTGTTTCAATCTTATCCAGGTGTTTGGAACAGGTAAGTATTATTTTATTTAAAATTTAGAGTACTTCATAGGTTCCTCAATGTTCTTTTAGATTAACATGTGGCAGTCTAATATTTGGTACAATCAGAATAGTATTTGACATGGTTTAAAACTTCATTTCGTGCTGGGTAAAATTTACCATGTTCTGCCCGTTGCCTAGCACCGACATTGCGTGCCGCCACTGGGGCTGCCGTGAACCCACGCCAACCTCCATGGGTTGGGTTGTCCCCATGGGATGCTCGCAGGCGACAAGTGCATGTTGCAGAAAGCCTAATAAAATCTTATGTTAATAATTAACCTAAGCTTAGTAATTTCAATCAACTCCTAGCTATAATAGGATACTCTAAATAGATTTAATCAAAGCTATATTGAAATCGTATGGTTTCGTCATAAATCAAAACTCCAATATTGTTCAGAATTTTAAACCATGGTATTTGACGTTTGTGGAATGTTCAAGTTAACAAAGTGAAAATATGTAATCTAAACCTTGCAAAGAAGTACGACATGGATGGTAGTCGTTATTTATTTTCTGAGAGAAAAGCTTGGATGACTATGCCCGCCCGTGAGTATTCAGTAAATATATTGAATATATATATGGGTAGGCAATATATAATCATGTGCCCATCACCAATAGGATTTTGGGAATAAACTGTTATGCAACTATTTACTTTATAACAATTTCATTTATAATTTGCATATTCAATAGAGAGTTGGGAAAGGTCACTTGATGTAGTTACTTGTAAAAGCTCATTCATGTCCCTCGGGACGGACAGTTGGCTAGCGTATAGTGGTGTTGCTACTATGAGATATGGGAGTCAAATCTCGGGTAGTAGTCGGGTGTCTACCTTCCCCCTGCGCTATTTAACTGCGTAAGGCTAGTAGTCATCCGTGATTTATCTCTTCCATGTTGGTCAGGGGACGGGCTGGTTGAGGCGATGGGGGCGAGCGAATTGCCTTTTGCCACCTTGTAAAAGCTCATTCATTAACTCTCTTTCTCTCTCTTTAAGCTGAGCTATTTGAATTAATCTTCTTTTTATATCCTTCTATGAATCATTTTCTTTTATGCTTCTCATCTCATCTTATTTCCTATTTAATATTTTTATTGGCTTTGCTGCGTAAATGGAAAAAAATATAGACAATTGGTAGTTGTGTTTGCTTTATATTATTCATCATCGTACTTAATATAAAAGAAACGAAAAGAGAATGACTTGAACCCTGGCCACATGCATATTCCTTTTTCCCTTGTTTTCTCTTGCGATTAGCAGGTGACCACATCCTCAAGCAACCTGATAGAACAGACAAGAGAAAATCCACATGCTACTACATTGTTGTCAGCTCCTTTTCCTAAAACAATCATTCTGGGTTTCAGCAAAGGTGGCACTGTAGTAAACCAGCTTGTAACTGAATATGCCGAGTTGATATCTTCACCCCAGTCATTTGATAGAAAGCAAGTCCACATGTATCCAATCTCCAAGGAGGATCTCTTGCTGAGCATCTCTGAGTTCCATTATGTTGATGTTGGATTAAATTGTGCTGGTGCCTATTTGACCGATCATTCTGTTATTAAGGAGATTGCTCAATGTTTGTTGCTTAATAATGCTAGTCTTCGGTTTGTTCTTCATGGGACTCCTCGACAATGGTCTGACCATCATCGTCCATGGATTAATAGAGAAAAAGATACCCTCCTGCAAATGCTCAAAGATGAAACTCATAGATGTGAAGGAAAATTGCAGGTTGAGGAGAGATTCTATTTTATCAATATGAAGCCCAGTTTGCAGATGCATTTTGAAATAATTCAAGTTATGGATATTACATAATTTTCTGCAGTTGTGGAATTGTAAGGTTCTTCTTGAAGTATCTTGTTTTTTTTTCTCTAATGGAAATTTTTTCTGATCTAAGTTCCATTAATTTTCTTGTGCTGCTTGGCTCTAGGCGCAATTTATATTTAGCTTTCTGTGCTATTAATGCCCTGCTATTTACATCAGAGAATCTGGTGTGCTACCTACAGACGTGGGAGATGAACTGAGACCCGTTGGCACACACATTTCTGTTATACTGCATGAGAGTAGTGTAGTTGGCTACGGATTTTCTCGAATGCTTGTCGTAGCATGAAACAAGACAGAAGGAATCTTGCTTAAGTCCTGTTGATCGCACAGGGAGGCGCCCGAGAAGCTAAAAGCTTGGATCATTCCAGAAACAATGATAGGAATTGATCGGTGAGAAACTACCACTACCATATTAGATTCTTTGGTTTCAGAGGTAGGAGCTGTGGTTAAAGAAGCTATGGTCAGAGAAAGGAGTTGGAAAATTGAGTTTTTGAAATCAATAAATTGAATGTGGACATGGATGATTATTTTGTAAGAAGATGGTTGTAAAATAATTTGTCAAGTGAATAAAAATTGTCTAATATTGTTCGGGCAATGAAGAGTTGATTCAATATTATCGGACAAAAGTATTGGCAATATATTGAGAAAATAATTAATTAATCATTAAAAATTAATTAATTAATTGGTTGATTATTTAATTATTTAAGTTAATGATATTAATTAATTAAAGTTAATTGATTGATTAATATAGCATAATTAAAATTAAAGAGATTAACTTAATTAATTAAGTTAATGATATTTGTAAAAGCTATATCTATCTCTCTTTTTTATCCTTCAAAACATGTTTCTCCCTTATAAAAGGAATTCCATTTCGGTTCGACTCATTCCATTTTCAAATTGTAAATTCTTGTTTTAAGATTTTTTTTCCTCTCCCTTTCCTTTAAGAGTTTGAAAGATTTACAAGTTCATCAGAACTCAAAATTTAAAGTTGCTCCTATTTTGAATTGTAGGTCGTATTTTGGAGGGCGATTATCAATCAATCACATTTTGGATAGGGCAATATCATTTTAAAGAAAAAAAAACTTTACCTTCCTTTCAATCTTAAAGTCTTATGCTTACTTAAAGTTGTCTATCAATATTTGAAAGATAATCAATAACATTAAGTAGATGATGATAATATCAATTAAGATATATTTATCACTGGAAGAAGTGCCTTGATAATCGTAAAAGTATGTCAAGAGTATAAATAAGATAAAATTCACATTGTCCTATCAAGTCCTACTAGTTTGAGTTGTTCTACTAGTTTGAGTTGTCGATTCATCATCGATCTAGTAACTAGACCCCATGCTATTGGATCAACATTGGTTATCCAACAACAATTTTAATACGGTATTGCCGGTTGGAAATTGTGGGCACCACTCTTATCGGAGAGAAATTAGAAAAATTCTCTAAAACCGTCTTCAAGTAATGGTTGTAAAAGACATTATATTACTTGAAGAAAATATACTCCATAGGTTAATATCGAAAGATGCCCCTAGCACTATTGAAAATGAGCCTTAAGTCAAGAGAGTATTGGAGAGAAAGTAGAAAAATTTTCTAAAATCATCTTCAAGTAATGGTTGTAAAAGACATTATATTACTTATGGTTGTAAAAGACATTATATTACTTGAAGAAAATATACTTCATAGGTTAATATCGAAAGATGCTCCTAGCACTATTGAAAATGAGACTTAAGTCAAGGGAGAGTTATTCGGAAGACTATAATTTCCTAGGTGAGAATCATGTCCTTAAAGGGATGAATGATAAAACTATATAATGAGTATAATATAATAATAATGATCAAGGCTATGTGGAAGTCATTAGGCTAAAATCACAAAATTGAGAATAGTGATCTTAATGTAGGATCACTTTGATGCTAGGGTATGCACTCAGTGTGAATCCACTGATTTCTTTCTTATTTTCAGTTACTTTTCAGAGGTGAAACCTCTTACAATTTTAGTAAAGAAATCACAAATATAAAAGAATGATAGGCAATTAAGTAAATAAGAAAAGAAAACTTGTGTTTGATCTCGGCTGGGAATCTAAATGTCGCGGCACTCCTCTTAACATTTCCAGAATTACACTAGCAGGACTTGAGCACTTTTTGAGATCTTAGAACGAAGATGGATGACTGTTGTAGTTGTCTAGAGAGGTTGCTTCGACTACCCTTTTATACAGCCTGATAAGTACATCTCCAGTCTGGATGCTTGTCTAAGTGGCTAGACCTCTGTTGACTCAGTTGAAACTCGATCATCTTCGGGCTAAGTTTCGATGCTCTGGTTGACTGGAACACCCTCTGGTCGGCTGGATCTCAGTTAGAACTTATTTGAGGACTAACTTATGAGAACCCAATCTGTAACGTCCGAAAATTCTCAAAAGACTTTTAGAAATATTCTATAATTTTTCTAGAATTTTAAGATATTTTTATGGAATTTTTAGAGTAGCAGAAGTAGTAAAAATAAATAGAAACATAAAATAGCCTAAGCGGGAGTTGAACCCGAGACCTATGAGACCCTATGTCTTATAGACAACTCTAGTAACCAGGAGGCCCCAGCAGGGTGTGCTGAAAGAAGAGGGAAACAGTTATATTTAAGGTTTAGTTGGCCGAATAAACCACTTAATATAAATAGGAAAAAAAATTGAGGAGTTATTAGTTTTCATCGGAAGCTTTTCCTCTCCTCACCCTAATTCCGCCGAACCTCTCTTCTTCCAAACCTCACGACACCTCAACCTCCAAGGAACTTAGGGTTTCATCCCAAGGGCTATAGGAGCACCTTCCGGCGACAACTCCGGCACGAGAACGCTCCTCTCCGAGAGAAGAGCACGTAGATGCGAGGAGATCGACGAAGGGATCTTCTCCACCGGAAATCTAACGATCAGATCGTAAGAAAATCTAGCGCAGGATGTAAGAAACCCCTCACCTGCAGTATAAGTAGCTATTTTCACGATTTTATGCCTTAGTTTAGTTGTATACAGATTTTCAGCACATAGGGTGTGAATTAGTCCACACCCAATGTTTGATAAAATCAACATAGACATTTTTAATAGGTTAGATAAATGCAATAGGAGCATTTTATAGCATACTTAGCCTTGCTACAACTTATATGGGACTACGGTGTTGGATTTTTCGGGCCGCGAAAACCGCGTTTTCGCGTCGCGGAAACCCCGAAGCCCCAAAGCCAACGGATCCGTGCAAAGAAAATTTTTGAAAAACTACGAATACAAGTTTCTACCGAGATCTACACCTAGATCTACATGAAAAGGGTTATACCTTTGAAGCGAAGCCCTTTGCGTTCCCACTCGTCCAAACGGTGTCGGATCTCAAGAGTATCAAAATAGATACTCCTCTAGAAGTATCCACACGAACTAATTAGGTGGAGAAAAACCTAAACGAAGGTGTGCTAGCACCTTGATAGGTCACGGCAAGAGAGGAGAAGAGGGAGAGGGAGAGCTTGAGAAAGAAGATGATGTGAATGTGAGTGAATGAAAAATTCATTCTCATTCAAAACCAAAAAGGTAACCCCCATTCTTATTAAATGTGGCCATTAAAGAGAATAGATTTGTAACCCCCATGAGGTGGCACACTTTGATGATGTGGCACATCATCATTAGTCCTCCTAATGCCAAATCACTAATGATATGGCAAATAGTCAAGTCAAACTTGACACTTCCTCTTCCTCTCAAGTTAAGTCAAACTTGACTTAATCTCTCTCATGGTTGATCTAATCCAACCATTTAATTCAAGCCAATTTAATATAATGAATCTAATTCATTTAATTAAATTGATTCAATGAGTCATAATCTAAATTAGACTCATTGAACACATGAATCAACTTGAGTCCAACTCAATTAGCCCAATTAGGATTACTTTTAATCCAATTTGATTCATCACATGAATCTAATCCTCTTGGTTCATCATATGAACCTAATCTCCATCCACTTGTTCTTTGTGTGTGACCCAATAGGTTCTTGTAACGTTGGCAATGCCCCTAAACCCATTTAGGACCATAAGTAATGAGCGGTATCTAGCAATACATCATTACTACCCAAGTTACAAGAATGTTGAGATCCAACATCACCTTGTGACTACTAATTGTGACTTCTCACAATATATGACAAGTGTCCTTCTATCCTAGACATCTAGATTGATCAATGTGAGGCATAGACCATGTCATCCTCTGATCAATCCAAATCTTGAACTCCAAGTAGACTCACTAAAACAAATGAGCTCAATATCTCATATTGACTCATTTGGGCATGACCATGCACTTCGTGGTCTCACTCTATCAAGAATACCGATGTCTCTCCCGTCATATAGGAGGGATAGATCCCATCTACATCACTCACATCCCTCCGCATAATTTGTTACATACCCAGTAATCGCCTTTATAGTCCACCCAGTTACGGGTGACGTTTGACGAAACCAAAGTACATAACTCCTTATGTAGGGAACCATGGTGACTTCAGGTCTAAGGACTAGTAGTTATACTAATAGCCACATGAGAAAGTATATGACACTCATATAACGATCCATGATACTTTCTCATGGCGGGTCATTCAGTATACATTCTCCAATGCATACCCATGTGTCAACTTGATATCTCCTTATCCATGACTTGTGAGATCAAGTCATCGAGTTGACCGACATGCTAGTCTTATTGCATTAACATTGTCCCTGAATGTTAATACTCGACTAGGAATGATTAAGAGTAGTGCTCCCTATATCATCTCACTATCGATTCAACCAATCGATTGATATAGGTAAGAACCTTCTACTCAAGGACGTTATTATACTTAGTTTATTTGGCACAAATACAAGTAAGTATAATAACCAAAAACCAAATGCCTTTATTTATATAGAATATGATACAACAAGTCCAAAATACAATCATCAAATGATTGGTTCTAGTGCTCTAGCTAACATACGGTTCAATGGGTGGGCTCCCACAGTCGTCTCTAGGTTCAGATAACCTAGAAATAGCAAGATAAAAAAAAATTCAGTTATAATAAAAGTATTTTACTTTTATCTGTGGCACTGTACTGGACTTCTGTTGTCCTTGGGTTGGGCTCCCATAGTCGTCCCTAGGTTTAGATAACCTAGTAAACCCTACTAGATTTGGGACTAGCTACCTCAGGTCTAGTTAGGGATGCACGCATAGCAAGTACAGTTGCCGGACCCATCAGCAACATGATTAGTATTTTCAGCTATTTATGATAAATGATTTTTCAAAGCTTCATAATTTAGTTATGTGATTACAGTTCAGAATTTATATCAGCTTAGCATTAGTTTAGTTAGCTATTGTATCAGTTTAGTTCTATCTTGTTGATACTAGAAGATGTTGCCACGATCAGCTTTTGATTCTATGTTTTGTATGATAGTATGCCATGCCATGCTCTAACATGTTCAGTATATATTTCAAATAGCATGTTTTAAAAACATAAATTGCATCGTATGCATGTTTTGTGAGGTAGATGGTTTCTTACTAAGCTCCCAAGCTTACAGATACTTCTTTTCCTTATACTGCAGATAAAGGTAAAGGAAAGATGGATTAGCGGAGTTGGAGGCTGGAGGACAATGCAATGAAGATGTGTGTGGATATGAACTTGGAATAAAGATCTTTGGAGAAACTAGCAACTTAAGAACTTAGTATTTCTTGTAGTGTTACTTTTCTGTACTTTTGGTTAATTAAGTGTCTTGAATTGCTATAGTTATGCTTAGATTACTGATTTTCATGATCTTAGTTAGCTAGCCGTGAGTAATGATAGGTCTAGTAGCTTTGTTTTTGTTTATAGAGTTGATATATGTGATTTGAGCACGAAACAGTGCTGAAATCAGACTTTTGATACGAAATCAGAAACCCCAATTGATCAGCCGATCGATTGGAGGCTCCTCAATCGATCAGTTGATCGATTGGGTAGCTTGTTCCGCGAACAGTAAGCTCCTGGATCGATCAACTGATCGATCCGGTAGCATTCTGTCGCGAACAAAGAGCTCTGGAATCGATCACTGGATCGATTGGCCAGACTGGATCGATTAGCCAATCGATCCAGACAGGACCTCCGTGCACAGTAGCAAGCTGAATCGATCAGTGGATCGATCCAATAGCTCCAATCGATTGAGTGATAAGCTCAATCGATCGGGAAGCTGGATTTTGACTAGAAACCTTTAGTTGTAGCTCCTTGACCATGGGGGATGAAAGATATGTCATGTATACCTTAGATCCCATCCCTTAGCACATGTAGAACAAAGAAATTGCATTAGCATAAAGAAATTTTAAATTAGATCAGTTTTCCGCACATTAAGAATAGTTTAGCAACAGCATAATGTAACCCCCGGCCTTATAGCTTAGCCCATAGAAGGCGGGGCGTTACAGAGTAGTATCAGAGCAAGTTCTATACTTCCACACACACACATCAGCATTGAGCCTGCAACTTCCAAGTAAGAACATCTCTCACTTTATGTATGTTTTGTTTGTTTTCATGTTCCTAGATAACTAAAGCATGCTTATATATGTATGATAGTACCTAACATGATAACCATAGTTATGCAATATGATCCTATTAGTTATGTATGTCCTCTATTTTTTTTAGAAAATGGTACGAGGAAGTCCAGCTAGAAAGACACCAGCTACTGAGCCTCAGCATGAGGCAGGCAGCTCAGTGCCTCCTCCAGACCTTGTAGAGGTAGTGGCTCAGCTACAGAAGCAACTAGCTGAATAACAACAGGAGATAGCCATCTTAAGGACTAATCAGCAGAACACTCCCAATGCCACCTCGGAACCTAACGTAGTAACCCCAGTAGTTGTAGAGGTTCCACCAGTCCAACCTACAGCACCAGTAGCCCCAGCAGCAGGGGCAAGGAGAGAAGCTTATCTGATCTAGTGACAGAAAATCAAGCCAGAGAACTTCTCATGCACCTGTGAACCATGGGATGCTCAAGCCTGGTTCAAAACACTGGAGAGTACGATGGAGCTTCTGGGCTGGCCATAACACGAGAAGGTGAAATGTGCCTCCTTCTGCCTGGCAGGAGACGCACGCATGTGGTGGGAGAGAATTAAAGCGAAGTGCCCAGTGAACCAGATGACATGGGCCGACTTCGAGAGAGAATTCTTTGAGGAGTTCTTTCATATGCGGGTTACAAACCGCCACTATGACGAGTTCACTGAATTTCGTCAGGGCAACCTTTCAGTTGAGGAGGCCGTGAAGAAATTCAACAGGCTAGCTCGTTTGTGCCCCGAACTAGTCAGCACTGAAAGAGAAAGAGTCCGGTTGATGCTCAAAATGCTAAGGCCGGAAATAGCACTGAACGCGGCTAGCGGCGTCCATAAGCCGCAAACCACTGAAGAACTAGTAAATAGTGCTCTGATCACCGAGCATTACCAAAACAGCATCAAGCAGCAGAAGCAAGCCTTCTCAGAGTCCAAAGGCCAAGGAGGCTCAGGTGCTCAGAAACACCAGGGCCACAGCTCCTACGGCTCTAACTGGAAAGGGAACTCCAGCAACAAACGTAAACCAGGGAGTTACCCAAAAGGAGGACCAGCTAGTAATTAGCCCAGCTATCCCAAGTGTTCCACTTGTGGAAAATTTCACCCAGGAGTTTGTCGCAAGGGCACTCGAGGATGTTTCGAATGTGGCCAGGAAGGGCATATGGCTAAGCAATGCCCGAACAAGCCCAGTCTCCCTCCACCACAGTCGATTCAGGACGGAGGTAACCTAGCGCAGTTACATCAGATGCAGGCTGTTATAGATGGACCACATATCAGTCAGGGCAGACTAGAAGCCCCTATAGCCACGACGAACGCGAGGATCTATTCACTCACCAGAGAGGACGTAGCGAATGCCTCGATAGTTGTTACAGGCCAGATTAGTATTTTACAGCAAAGTGCAACTGACTTATTCGATACTGGGGCAACCCACTCTTATATATCCAGGACATTCGTTGAAAAGCTAGCAATACCTCCTGATGCACTTAGTGGTCAGTTCCTGACAACACTACCTTTGGGAGAAATTATGACATCCACACACTGGCTTCGAGCAGTGCCGGTCATTATAGCAGACAGAGAGCTTTTTGGTGATTTGATAGTATTAGATATGGCCGACTACGACGTCATTTTGGGAATGGATTTTCTGATGAAGTACGGCGCCTCCATAGAGTGCCGTAAACAGAAAGTTGTATTCCAACCTGAAGCAGGAGTGCAATTTGGGTTCATCGGAGAACCAAAGAGAAAGGCCAAGAAGTTTCTCTCAGTTCAGAAGTCACAGAAACTACTGGATTCGGGATGTACGGGATTCCTAGCACATGTAGTCAGTACCATCCAGGACAAGGACCGAAAGCTAGAGGAGTTCCGAGTTGTATGTGACTATCCAGCAGTCTTCCCTGAAGAGTTACCAGGCCTAGCACCAGACAGGGAGATTGAATTTGAGATAGAACTTATCCCCGGTACAAATCCCATCTCTAAATCACCCTATCGCATGGCTCCAGCAGAACTGAAGGAACTTCAGGAGAAACTACAGGAGCTGCTTGACAAGGGCTTCATACGCTCTAGTCACTCACCATGGGGAGCGCCTGTATTGTTCGTGAAGAAGAAGGACGGGAGTATGCGCCTGTGTATAGACTACCGAGTACTAAACCAAGTCACGATTAAGAACAGGTATCCTCTTCCCAGGATAGATGACCTGTTCGATCAGCTGAAGGGAGTAGCAGTGTTCTCTAAAATAGATCTCAGATCAGGATATCACCAAGTGAGAGTTAAAGAAGGTGATATACCCAAGACAGCTTTCAGGACCAGATACGGACATTATGAGTTCGTAGTCATGCCCTTTGGCGTGACAAATGCTCTAGCTACCTTCATGGATCTCATGAACAGAGTATTCAGAGAATACTTAGATAAGTTTGTCATCGTGTTCATCGACAACATTCTTATTTATTCTAAAACTCAGGAAGAACATGCAGAGCACCTGAAAATAGTACTGCAGACCCTTAAGCAGAACCAGCTGTATGCCAAGTTCACGAAATGTGAATTCTGGCTAGATCAGGTATCCATTCTGGGTCACATCATCTCCAAGGAGGGTATCATGGTAGACCCCAGTAAGATAGAAGCTGTGAGTAATTGGTGTTAGTTAGAGCCCTAGAGCCAATCATTTGATGATTGTATGGACTCATGTATATCATATTCTTGTATATTAATAAAGACATTTGTTTGGTTATTATACTTATTTATATTAGTGCCAAATAGACTAAGTATAATAGCGTCCTTGAGTAGAAGGTTCATACCTATATCAATCGATTAGTTGAATCGATAGTGAGATGATATAGGGAACACTACTCTAAATCATTCCTAGTCGAGTATTAGCATTCAGGGACAATGTTAATACAATAAGACTAGCATGTAGGTCAGCTCGATGACTTGATCTCACAAGTCATGGATATAGAGATATCAAGCTGACACATGGGTATGCATTAGAGAATGTATACTGAATGACCCGCCATGAGAAAGTATCATGGATCGTTATATGAGTGTCATATACTTTCTCATGTGGCTATTAGTATGACTATTAGTCCTTAGACCTAAAGTCACCATGGATCCCTACATAAGGAGTTATGTACTTTAGTTTCACAAACGTCCCGTAATCGGTGGACTATAAAGGCGATTACTGGGTATGTAACAAATTATGCGGAGGGATGTGAGTGATGTAGATGGAATCTATCCCTCCCATATGACGGGAGCGACATCGGTATTCTTGATAGAGTGAGACCACTAAGTGCATGACCATGCCCAAATGAGTCAACATTAGATGTTGAGCTCATTTGATCGAGTGAGTCTACTTGGAGTTCAAGATTTAGATTGATTAGAGGATGACACGGTCTATGCCTCACATTGATCATTCTAGATGTCTAGGAGAGAAGGACAATGTCACATATTGTGAGGAGTCACAATTAGTAGTCACAAGGTGATGTCGGATCTCGACATTCTTGTAACTTGGGTAGTAATGATGTGTTGCTAGATACCGCTCATTACTTATGCTCCTAAATGGGTTTAGGGCATTGCCAACGTTACAAGAACCTATAGGGTCACACACTTAGAACAATTAGATGGAGATTATGTTCATATGATGAACCAAGAGGATTAGATTCATTTGATGAATCAAATTGGATTAAGAGTAATCCTAATTGGACTAACTTGAGTTCGACTCAAGTTGATTCATGTATTTAATGAGTCTAATTTAGATTATGACTTATTAAATCAATTTAATTTAATGAATTAGATTCATTATATTAAGTTGGCTCGAATCAAATGGTTGGATTAGATCAACCATGGTAGAGATTGGGTCAAGTTTGACTTGACTAGAGAAGGAAGACCAAAGGTCAATTTTGACTTGACCTTTTGCCACCTCATTGGTGAGTTGGCATTAGGTGGACCAATGATGATGTTCCACATCATCATGGTGTGCCACTTCATGGAAGTTACAAAGCCATTTTCTTATTAACTTCACATTAATTGCATTTAATGGGGAGTTACACTTGATGAGAAGTGGCCGGCCACTTTTGAATTGGAATTGATTTTCATTCATTCCATTCAAGTGTGGTGAATCTTCCTCCTTCCTCTCAAGCTCTCCCTCTCCCTCTTCTCCTTGCTTGGCCGAATCTCACCAAGGTGCTAGCACACCTTTGTGTGAGGTTTTCTCCACCTACGTGTCCGTGTGGATACTTCTAGAGGACCGGCGCTTGACGGTCTAGAGATCCGGCAACTTCTTGGACGAGCGGGAACGCGAAGGGCTTCGCTTCGAAGGTATAACTCTCATCTAGTGTAGATCTAAAGTTTTTACAAACTCGTACAAGAAAAAGTTTTTCGAAAAGTTTTTGTTTACGAATCTTTGCACGGATCTACGGCTTTGGGTGACTCGGGGTTTCCGCGACGCGAAAAAGCGGTTTTCGCGGCCCGACGAACCCAATAGTGGTATCAGAGCCACATGCAAAGACTTGTACGAGTTCATTTGTATTTTTATGAAAAATATACCTTCTGTGATTTTCTGTAAAAATTGAGTTTTAAGAGTTTTTATGATTAATTTTTCCGTAGAAGCGAAGCACAAGTGTCTCGGCACTTGTAGGCTTCGGCTACCGGAAAGTTTTCTTTTAAACGGCTTCGTTTTGCCCCAAATTCATTTGGGACAGCGGGGTCGGGTGCCATTAGATCGCAAAGGAGCAACTCACGATGGTTAGATCGTGGGTAGGGGTACTGCCCCTAACCCCGCAAGGGGATTTGCTCCGCGATTGCACCCGAAATCGCTAAAAACGAACCCGCCGGGAAGATTTTTCCAAAACGGCAATGTCTCGGCCCAAATTGTTTTGGGACAGCGGGTTTAGGCGCTGTTGGATCGCAAAGGAACCCTCGCGATGATTAGATCGCGGGTAGGGGCGCTGCCCCTGGGCCCCGCAAGGGGATCCGTTCCGCCCGCTAAACGGGACCGTCGGGAAATTTTACTCATAAAAATTGTAAAAATTAATTTTAAAATTATAGAAAATTATGAAAAATATATAATTTTGAATTATATATTAATTTGTTATAGTCATGGCCCAAAATACCCAATAAGATTGGATTTGTGTTGTAATTCATAATACGTCCTGCGTGCCGTCATATGATTGTGTGTGCTATATTTTTATTTTTTTTTCCCACGGCCTGCGCGTCGTGCCTTTCTCTTATTCTGGTTGTAAATTAGATTTAGACTCGAATGTAACTCGAGTTTCAAATTGTAATGTACAAATTGGAGCGGTGGAGGGTCCACACGAGACGGAGTTCCGAGACGGGCACGAGCAACACAAGGTGGTCAAAGGGAGGAGCTTGGAGAAGCTGTTGACCCTAGGTTGACCATTCGATCTTCTCATTGGCTTGAGAAGATTGTAGTAGGGCCATGACTAAATCACAAATAGATTAATTAATTAATTGTTATGTATCTGATGCATGTTTAATAATTAATTAATTAATTAGTGCCTTAACGATTAGATTAGATCTAAGTCGTGCACATGATGCACCCTTGCGATTAGATTAGATCTAAGTCGTGCACATGATACACCCTTGCGATTAGATTAGATCTAAGTCGTGCACAAGATGCATCCTTCTCGATTAGATTAGATCTAGATCGAACCAACTCTAAATGCCTAACCGTGCCATGATACCTATCACTACCTCGATCACATGTATTATTGAATCTGCCAAAGCAGAGCAATACATATTATCTTGGTAGGGTACGGAGGGATAATCTTGGTCCCGCCTATCAACGCATGGGTGAATACAAACTCAATTAGATTGAGTATTCATAGTTACTCGGTTGGATCGAGTCAACTATAGGCATTCTTCCATGATACCTATCACTACCTCGATCACATGTATTATTGAATCTGCCAAAGCAGAGCAATACATATTATCTTGGTAGGGTACGGAGGGATAATCTTGGTCCCGCCTATCAACGCATGGGTGAATACAAACTCAATTAGATTGAGTATTCATAGTTACTCGGTTGGATCGAGTCAACTATAGGCATTCTTCCAATAGTTGGAAAGATAGGTCAAAATCACATCTATATTAACTCTCAGGCGTATTAGCCAAAGCTAACTCGAGTTTTAATATAAATGCGGATATTGATTCTATAAACAAGAGTTGCATAGAGATGTAATTGGTAATCGTTACCTACCGATCATACTAAGCCTTGGGCGTATTAGCCAAAGCTAACTCAAGGGTTAGTATGATGTGGATCTTGTCCCACAAAAATTATAGAATTCAGTGGGAGCATCATTTAATTAAAGGCCTAATTAAATGTTTTAAATAATATGATATTTATTTCTGCAAATTTTCTGTTGTAGATAACCATGACGTCGAACACAAATTTCTTCTCCCTGCGATCTGTCCTTGAGAAGGACAAGCTTAACGGAGCGAATTTCCTAGACTGGTACAGGAACTTGAGAATAGTTCTCACCCAGGAGCGTAAGCTGTACGTTCTGGAGCAGCCCATTCCGGAGGCTCCTCCTGCCAATGCCCCGCGAGCCGACAAAGATGCTTACAAGAAACATCAAGACGACGCATTAGATGTGTCCTGTCTAATGCTCGCGACCATGAACTCAGAGCTTCAGAAGCAACATGAGTTGATGGGCGCTTTTGATATGGTTGAGCATCTTCGCCAACTATATCAGGGACAAGCGAGGCATGAGAGATTTGAGATCTCGAAGGCACGTTTCAGTGCAAGATGTCAAATGGGGCTCCTGTAGGTCCTTATGTACTCAAGATGATTGGGTACATAGAGAACCTACAAAGACTGGGGTTCCCACTTGGCCAAGAGCTGGCCACTGACTTGATCTTGCAGTCCTTGCCAGATAGCTATAGTCAATTCGTTCTCAACTATAACATGAACGAGATTGACAAGCCACTGCCCGAGTTACTTAGTATGTTACGAACTGCTGAGATTAACCTTAAGAAGGTTAAGCCCATTCTGATGGTACAGAAGCACAACGGCAAGGGAAAGCCCAAAGGTAAGGGAAAGCCCCAAACCAAGGGCAAAGGCAAGGCACTGAAGCCTAAAGGAGGGGCCGCCAAGGATGCTACCTACTTCCACTGCGGTCAGACTGGGCACTGGAAGAGGAACTGCAAGGTATACTTGGAGGATCTTAAGAAGAAGCGAAGTGAGACTTCCACTTCAGGTATATATGTTAGAGAAGTCAATCTATCTATTTCTACATCATGGGTATTAGATACTGGATGTGCTTCTCATATTTGTACTGATGTGCAGGCGCTGAGAAATAGCAGAGCATTGGCAAAGGGCAAGGTGGACCTACGAGTAGGCAATGGAGCACGGGTTGCTGCTGTTGCTGTAGGAACTTATCAGCTATCTCTGCCCTCTGGGCTTGTACTAGATTTAGATGATTGTTGTTATGTGCCTGCTCTTACTAAGAACATAGTTTCAGTTTCTTGTTTAGACAAGAAAGGATACTCTTTTATAATAAAAGACAAATGTTGTTCTGTATATTTAAAAGATATGTTCTATTGTAGTGCACCTCTAATAAACGGACTCTATATTCTAGACCTTGAGAGCCTTACCTATAACATTAGTATCAAGAGGTTCAAGTCAAATGACATGAACCAAACCTACCTCTGGCACTATCGCTTAGGTCATATAAATGACAAGCGCTTATCCCAGCTCCATAAGGATGGTTTGCTGGACTCATTTGATTTAGAATCATATGAGATATGCGAGTCATGCCTACGAGGCAAGATGACCAAAACCCCCTTTAGTGGGCATAGCGAGAGAGCAACTGATTTGTTAGGACTCATACATAGTGATGTATGTGGCCCTTTCAATGTTGCTGCTAGAGGCGGTTATAGGTACTTCATCACATTTACTGATAACTTCAGTAGATATGGTTATGTGTACTTGATGACACATAAGTCTGAATCCTTTGAAAAGTTCAAAGAATTCAAGAATGAAGTACAGAACCAGCTTGGCAAGAGTATTAAGATACTTCGATCAGATCGAGGTGGAGAATACCTTAGCCATGAGTTTCGTGACCGCCTAGCTGAGTGTGGGATTCTATCCCAACTCACTCCTCCTGGAACACCACAGTGGAATGGTGTATCCGAAAGGAGGAATCGTACCCTATTAGATATGGTACGATCTATGATGAGTCACACAGATCTTCCGACACATCTATGGGTATATGCTCTAGACACGGCAGCTTTCATACTCAACCGAATTCCATCAAAGGCCATGATAAAGACACCATATAGGATATGGACTGGGAGAGATGCCCAGGTGTCATTCATGAGGATTTGGGGCTGTGAGGCTTACGTACGACGTCAAGTCTCAGACAAATTAGGACCCAAATATGACAAGTGCTATTTCATCGGATATCCCAAGGAAACTAAGGGATATTATTTCTACATTCCCAGTCAGCACAAGGTAGTTGTGACAAAGACTGGGGTTTTTCTAGAAAGGGACTTTGTTTCTAGAAAGACTAGTGGGAGCGCGTTCGATCTTGAAGAAGTTCAAGATGCGAACAATAGTACTAATGCCTCGATGTAAATTGAACTGGAACCACAAAGTGTTGTGGATGATGTTGTTCCACAAAGAGTTGAGGAACAACAACCAGTTCAAGTAGACATACCTCTTCGCAGGTCTGATAGGGTACGTCGTCAGCCTGAGAGATACTCATTTCTCTTGTCTGACCATGACGACATTGTGCTCATAGAGGATGAGCCTACCACCTATCAAGAAGCTGTGATGAGACCAGATTCTGAGAAATGGCTAGAAGCCATGAGATCCGAGATGGAATCCATGTACACCAACCAAGTATGGACTTTGGTTGATCCACCTGAAGGGGTAAAACCCATTGGGTGCAAGTGAGTCTTTAAGAGAAAGACTGACATGGATGGACCTATCTATAAGGGTCGCTTGGTAGCTAAAGGTTTCAAGCAGATTCATGGTATTGACTATGATGAAACCTTTTCTCCAGTAGCGATGTTTAAGTCCATTCGGATCATTTTTGCTATTGCAGCCTACCATGACTATGAGATATGACAGATGGATGTCAAAACCGTGTTTCTGAATGGAAACCTACTCGAGGATGTGTACATGACACAACCTGAGGGTTTTGTAGATCCACAGCATACTAGTAGAGTATGCAAGCTACATAGGTCCATTTATGGACTAAAGCAAGCTTCTCGGAGCTGGAATCTTCGTTTTGATGATGCAATCAAACAGTTTGGTTTCATCAAAAACGAAGATGAGCCTTGTGTCTACAAGAAGGTTGTAGGGGATATAGTTGTCTTCCTCATATTGTATGTGGATGACATACTACTCATTGGGAAGGACATCCCTATGCTTCAGTCTGTCAAGACCTGGCTAGGGAGTTGCTTCTCAATGAAGGACTTAGGTGAGGCATCCCGCATTCTTGGGATACAGATCTATAGAGATAGATCTAAGAGATTGCTTGGCCTAAGTCAGAGTATATATATTGACAAGGTACTCCTTCGGTTTGCCATGCAGAACTCCAAGCAGGGATTTCTGCCGATGTCACATGGCGTGAGTCTTTCGAAGACTCAAAGTCCCTCTTCTAGAGAGGAGAGAGACCGCATGGATCAGATCCCTTATGCCTCAGCCATAGGATCAATCATGTACGCCATGCTATGTACTCGACCTGATGTCTCGTATGCTTTGAGCATGACGAGCAGATACCAGTCAGATCCAGGTGAAAGTCACTGGATAGCGGTCAAGAATATTCTTAAGTACTTACGAAGGACTAAAGAATATTTCTTGATATATGGAGGCAATGATGAGCTAACTGTAAAGGGTTACAGTGATGCCAGCTTTCAGACCGATCAGGATGATTACCGATCGCAGTCAGGGTTCGTATTTTGCATTAATGGTGGTGCTGTCAGCTAGAAGAGTTCGAAGCATGATACAGTAGCTGATTCTACAATAGAAGCCGAGTATATTGCTGCTTCAGAGGCAGCAAAGGAGGCAGTTTGGATCCGCAAGTTCATTATTGAACTTGGGGTGGTTCCTAGCATCGCTGACCCAGTTGAGCTCTATTGTGACAACAATGGAGCTATAGCACAGGCGAAGGAACCTCGCTCACACCAGCAGACCAAGCATATACTACGGCGCTTCCATCTCATTCGAGAGATTATCGATAGAGGAGATGTGAAGATTTGCAGAGTACCTACAGAGGCTAACATCGCAGATCCCTTGACCAAGGCTTTGGCACAGAGGAAGCATGATGGTCACACTAGGTCTTTAGGCCTTAGAGCCTATACTGATTGGCACTAGTGCTAGTGGGAGATTGTTAGTTAGAGCCCTAGAGCCAATCATTTGATGATTGTATGGACTCATGTATATCATATTCTTGTATATTAATAAAGGCATTTGTTTAGTTATTATACTTATTTATATTAGTGCCAAATAGACTAAGTATAATAGCATCCTTGAGTAGAAGTTTCATACCTATATCAATCGATTAGTTGAATCGATAGTGAGATGATATAGGGAACACTACTCTAAATCATTCCTAGTCGAGTATTAGCATTCAGGGACAATGTTAATACAATAAGACTAGCATGTAGGTCAGCTCGATGACTTGATCTCACAAGTCATGGATATAGAGATATCAAGCTGACACATGGGTATGCATTAGAGAATGTATACTGAATGACCCGCCATGAGAAAGTATCATGGATCGTTATATGAGTGTCATATACTTTCTCATGTGGCTATTAGTATGACTATTAGTCCTTAGACCTGAAGTCACCATGGATCCCTACATAAGGAGTTATGTACTTTAGTTTCGTTAAACGTCACCCGTAACTGGGTGGACTATAAAGGCGATTACTGGGTATGTAACAAATTATGCGGAGGGATGTGAGTGATGTAGATGGAATCTATCCCTCCCATATGACGGGAGCGACATCGGTATTCTTGATAGAGTGAGACCACTAAGTGCATGACCATGCCCAAATTAGTCAACATTAGATGTTGAGCTCATTTGATCGAGTGAGTCTACTTGGAGTTCAAGATTTAGATTGATTAGAGGATGACACGGTCTATGCCTCACATTGATCATTCTAAATGTCTAGGAGAGAAGGACAATGTCACATATTGTGAGGAGTCACAATTAGTAGTCACAAGGTGATGTCGGATCTCGATATTCTTGTAACTTGGGTAGTAATGATGTGTTGCTAGATACCGCTCATTACTTATGCTCCTAAATGGGTTTAGGGCATTGCCAACGTTACAAGAACCTATAGGGTCACACACTTAGGACAATTTGATGGAGATTAGGTTTATATGATGAACTAACAGGATTAGATTCATTTGATGAATCAAATTGGATTAAGAGTAATCCTAATTGGACTAACTTGAGTTCGACTCAAGTTGATTCATGTATTTAATGAGTCTAATTTAGATTATGACTTATTAAATCAATTTAATTTAATGAATTAGATTCATTATATTAAGTTGGCTCGAATCAAATGGTTGGATTAGATCAACCATGGTAGAGATTGGGTCAAGTTTGACTTGACTAGAGAAGGAAGACCAAAGGTCAATTTTGACTTGACCTTTTGCCACCTCATTGGTGAGTTGGCATTAGGTGGACCAATGATGATGTTCCACATCATCATGGTGTGCCACCTCATGGAAGTTACAAAGCCATTTTCTTATTAACTTCACATTAATTGCATTTAATGGGGAGTTACACTTGATGAGAAGTGGCCGGCCACTTTTGAATTGGAATTGATTTTCATTCATTCCATTCAAGTGTGGTGAATCTTCCTCCTTCTTCCTCTCAAGCTCTCCCTCTCCCTCTTCTCCTTGCTTGGCCGAATCTCACCAAGGTGCTAGCACACCTTTGTGTGAGGTTTTCTCCACCTACGTGTCCGTGTGGATACTTCTAGAGGACCGGCGCTTGACGGTCTAGAGATCCGGCAACTTCTTGGACGAGCAGGAACGCGAAGGGCTTCGCTTCGAAGGTATAACTCTCATCTAGTGTAGATCTAAAGTTTTTACAAACTCGTACAAGAAAAAGTTTTTCGAAAAGTTTTTGTTTACGAATCTTTGCACGGATCTACGGCTTTGGGTGACTCGGGGTTTCCGCGATGCGAAAAAGCGGTTTTCGCAACCCGACGAACCCAACAACTGGGAAAGACCTAAGAACGCCAGTGAAATCAGAAGCATTTTGGGACTAGCAGGCTATTACAGAAAATTTGTAGAGGATTTCTCCAGGATAGCCTCCCCACTGACAGTTCTCACCTGAAAGAATAGAAAATTTCAGTGGACAGAGGATTGCGAGAACAGTTTCATGGAGCTCAAAAGAAGATTGACCAGTGCACACATTCTGACTCTGCCAGAAAATACAGACAGCTTTGATATTTATAGTGACACCTCTAAATTGGGATTAGGAGCAGTACTGATGCAAGAAGGTAAGGTGATCGCCTATGCCTCCAGACAACTCAAGGACTATGAGAGGAATTACCCTACTCACGACCTTGAGCTTGTAGCAGTTGTGTTCGTCCTCAAAATTTGGAGACATTATTTGTATGGAGCTCAGTGCAGAGTGTATACAGATCATCAGAGTCTGAAGTACTTCTTCACTCAGAAGGATCTGAATATGCGACAGCGTAGATGGCTCGAGCTGGTCAAAGACTATGACATAGACATACTCTACCATCCAGGAAAAGCCAATAAGGTGGCAGACGCATTTAGCAGGAAGTCCAGTGCTACCTTACTGTCCCCATCAGCCATGTCACCGCCCCTACAAAAGGAGATTGCAAATTTCGGTCTCGAATTAATAGTTGGGCAACTCTCTACTATGACATTAGCGTCTATCCTGCTTGATGACATCCAGACCGCTCAGGATCAGGACCCTGAAACTCAGAACATCAAGCAAGGGTTAGCAGAATCAGAAAGTGGAGAGTTCAGAGTATCTGATAGTGGGGTGTTATATTTTGGTGACAGACTATGTGTTCCGGATCAGGAGGAATTACGGAGGAAGATTCTAGATGAGGCTCACAGGACTCCTTATGCGATGCATCCTGGCTCCACCAAGATGTACCAAGACCTAAAGAAACATTTTTGGTGGTCAGGGATGAAAAGAGACATCGCTAGATATGTCAGTACCTGTCTAACCTGTCAGAGGGTCAAGGTAGAACACCAGAGACCAGGAGGAGTTTTGCAGCCTATTCAGATCCCAGAATGGAAATGGGAGGATATCTCCATGGATTTTATAGTGGGACTACCCAGAACCACGAATGGTTTTGATGCCATCTGGGTAGTAGTCGACAGATTGACTAAGTCAGCCCACTTCTTAGCTATCAGGATATCCTATTCTATGGAGCAACTGGCTCAGTTGTATCTCAAGGAGATCGTCAAACTGCATGGAGTTCCATGGACTATCATTTCAGACAGAGATAGTAGATTCACGTCACACTTTTGGGAGTGTGTACAGTCAGCGTTGGGCACCAAGTTGAAATTTAGCACAACTTTCCATCCTCAGACAGATGGTCAGACAGAGCGGGTAAATCAAGTACTCGAAGATATGCTCCGAGCATGTGCCCTGGATTTCAAGGGAAGTTGGTGCAAATATCTGAGTTTAGCAGAATTTGCATACAACAACAGCTATCAGGCCACCATCGGTATGACACCCTACGAGGCTCTCTACGGGCGGAGGTGTAGATCTCCAATCTGCTGGTATGAAAGTGGTGAATAGAAGGAACTAGAACTTCAGACAGATCTAGTAGCAGATACCACAGCAGCTATACAGCAGATCCGCCAGAGGATAGAGACAGCTTAGAGCCGCCAGAAAAGCTATGCTGATACACGGCGTCGACCCTTAGAATTTTCAGTTGGGGATACAGTATTTCTCCGAGTGGCTCCCATGAAGGGAGTAATGCATTTTGGGAAGAAGGGCAAATTAAGTCCCAGATATGTGGGACCATACCTTATCACTAGAAGGGTTGGCAAAGTAGCATATGATCTAGAGCTACCCCAGGAGATGTCAGCTATCCATAATGTATTTCATGTCTCTATGCTGAAGAAGCATATCCCAGAGGCCACCCAGGTGATTGAGCCCCAGTCGGTACAAGTCCGCGAAGACCTCAGCTATGACAGTCGACCTATTCAGATAATAGACCGAGCAGTTAAGAAACTGCGGAACAAGGAAGTACCATTAGTAAAAGTAATATGGCAAAGTCACACAATAGAAGAGGCAACTTGGGAGACAGAAGCTAGTATGAGACAGAAGTACCTCGAATTATTCTAAGTTCGAGGACGAACTTTTTATAAGGTATGGGGGATTGTAACGCCCGAAAATTCTCAAAAGAATTTTAGAAATATTCTATTATTTTTCTGGAATTTTAGGATATTTTTATGGAAATTTTAGAGTAGCGGAAGTAGCAAAAATAAATAGAAACGTAAAATAGCCTAAGCGGGAATTGAACCCGAGACCTATGAGACCCTATGTCTTATAGACAACTCTAGTAACCAGGAGGCCCCAGCAGGGGTGTGCTGAAAGAAGAGGGAAACAGTTATATTTAAGGTTTAGTTGGCCGAATAAACCACTTAATATAAATAGGAAAAAAAATTAAGTGAGGAGTTATTAGTTTTCATCGGAAGCTTTTCCTCTCCTCACCCTAATTCCGTCGAACCTCTCTTCTTCCAAACCTCACGGCACCTCAACCTCCAAGGAACCTAGGGTTTCATCCCAAGGGCTATAGGAGCACCTTCAGCGACAACTCCGGCACGAGAACGCTCCTCTCCGAGAGAAGAGCACGTAGACGCGAGGAGATCGACGAAGGGATCTTCTCCACCGGAAATCTAGCGATCAGATCGTAAGGAAATCTAGCGCAGGATGTAAGAAACCCCTCACCTACAGTATAAGTAGCTCTTTTCATGATTTTATGCCTTAGTTTAGTTGTATACAGATTTTCAGGACATAGGGTGTGAATTAGTGCACACCCAATGTTTGATAAAATGTTTAGCTCAGTTAAATGCAACATAGACATTTTTAATAGCTTAGATAAATGCAATAGGAGCATTTTATAGCATACTTAGCCTTGCTACAACTTATATGGGACTACGGTTCAATGGGTGGGCTCCCACAGTCACCTCTAGGTTCAGATAACCTATCTCTAGGTTCAGATAACCTAGAAATAGCAAGATAAAAAAAAAATTCAGTTATAAAAAAAGTATTTTACTTTTATCAGTGGCACTGTACTGGATTTCAGTTGTCCTTGGGTTGGGCTCCCATAGTCGTCCCTAGGTTTAGATAACCTAGTAAACCCTACTAGATTTGGGACTAGCTACCTCAGGTCTAGTTAGGGATGTGCGCATAGCAAGTACAGTTACCGGGCCCATCAGCAGCATGATTAGTATTTTTAGCTATTTATGATAAATGGTTTTTCAAAGCTTCATAATTTAGTTATGTGATTACAGTTCAGAATTTATATCAGCTTAGCATTAGTTTAGTTAGCTATTGTATCAGTTTAGTTCTATCTTGTTGATACTAGAAGATGTTGCCATGATCAACTTTTGATTCTATGTTTTGTATGATAGTATGCCATGCCATGCTCTAATATGTTCAGTATATATTTCAAATAGCATGTTTTAAAAGCATAAATTGCATCGTATGCATGTTTTGTGAGGTAGATGGTTTCTTACTAAGCTCCCAAGCTTACAGATACTTCTTTTCCTTATACTGCAGATAAAGGTAAAGGAAAGATGGATTAGCGGAGGCTGGAGGACAATGCAATGAAGATGTGTGTGGATAGGATCTTGGAATAAAGATCTTTGGAGAAACTAGCAACTTAAGAACTTAGTATTTCTTGTAGTGTTACTTTTCTACACTTTTGGTTAATTAAGTGTCTTGAATTGCGATAGTTATGCTTAGATTACTGATTTTCATGATCTTAGTTAGCTAGCCATGAGTAATGATAGGTCTAGTAGCTTTGTTTTTGTTTATAGAGTTGATATATGTGATTTGAGCACGAAACAGTGCTAAAATCAGACTTCTGATACAAAATCAGAAACCCCAATCGATCAGCCGATCGATTGGAGGCTCCTCAATCGATCAGTTGATCGATTGGACAGCTTGTTCCACGAACAGTAAGCTCCTGGATCGATTAGCCGATCGATCCGGTAGCGTTCTGTCGCGAACAGAGAACTCTGGAATCGATCACTAGATCGATTGGCCAGACTGGATTGATCAGCCGATCGATCCAGACAGGACCTCCGTGCACAGTAGCAAGCTGAATTGATCAGTGGATCGATCCAATAGCTCCAATCGATTGAGTGATAAGCTCAATCGATCGGGAAGCTGGATTTTGACTAGAAACCTTTAGTTGTAGCTCCTTGACCATGGGGGATGAAAGATATGTCATGTATACCTTAGATCCCATCCCTTAGCACATGTAGAACAAAGAAATTGCATTAGCATAAAGAAATTTTAAATTAGATCAGTTTTCTGCACATTAAGAAGAGTTTAGCAACAGCATAATGTAACCCCCGGCCTTACAACTTAGCCCGTAGAAGGCGGGGCGTTACACAATCACATCAACTTCTGGTCGACCGGACCCTTCTGGTCGACTTCCAATTGACCAAACTTCTGGTCGACCATAATACCTTCCGGTTGACCTGATCATGAGTCTGGTGACCCAGACTAGTTCCCAATTAGTCTCGTCCAAGCCTTCATCCAACTACTATTTACTGCAAGACAAACAAATAAACAATAAGAAAAACATGCAAAACCTAGTACTTGGTTTACCTAACCTACTAGGATCACTTGCTTTGAGTTTTCTCCTTCAAGACTTTTCTTTTTGCCAAATGTTCAACTCTTATCTGACCCACCTTGGACATAACCTAATTTCCAACTAGGTCTTCTACTGCCTAGCTATTGGATTTTTCGGGCCGCGAAAACCGCTTTTCGCGTCGCGGAAACCCCGAAACACCCTAGCCAACGGATCCGTGCGAAGAAATTTTTTTAAATACGAGTACGAGTTTACTAAAACTTAGATCTACTCCTAGATCTACATGGAAGAGATCTATACCTTCGATGCGTGCCCTTTTTCGTATCCTGCTCGTCCAAGATTCGCCGGATCTCGAAAGTATCAAAGATAGATACTTCTCTATACGTATCCACACGAACACACTAGGTGGAGATGACCAAAACAAGGTGTGCTAGCACCTTATGGGATTCGGCCAAGGAAAGGAGAGGGAGAGCAAAAATGGCTAGAGGAAGGAGATGAAGTGAATGCACATGAATGAGAAAATGAATTCACCTCCACAACAAAAGGTGGCCGGCCACTTTCCCAAGTGTAACCCCCATTTTTGCATTAAGTGTGGCCATTAAGAGATTTGTAACCTCCATGAGGTGGCACACACATGTGCTAAACATGATGATGTGGCACCTCATCATTAGCCACTTAATGCCAACTCATCAATGAGGTGGCATGAAGTCAAGTCAAACTTGACTCTTCATCTTCCTCTCAAGTCAAGTCAAACTTGACTCTTCATCTTCCTCTCAAGTCAAGTCAAACTTGACTTAATCTCTCTCATGGTTGATCTAATCCAACCATTTAATTCAAGCCAATTTAATATAATGAATCTAATTCATTTAATTAAATTGATTCAATGAGTCATAATCTAAATTAGATTCATTAAACACATGAATCAACTTGAGTCCAACTCAATTAGCCCAATTAGGATTACTCTTAATCCAATTTGATTCATCAAATGAATCTAATCCTCTTGGTTCATCATATGAACCTAATCTCCATCTAATTGTCCTTAGTGTGTGACCCTATAGGTTCTTGTAACGTTGGCAATGCCCCTAAACCCATTTAGGAGCATAAGTAATGAACGGTATCTAGCAACACATCATTACTACCCAATGTTACAAGAATGTTGAGATCCAACATCACCTTGTGACTACTAATTGTGACTCCTCACAATATATGACAAGTGTCCTTCTATCCTAGACATCTAGATTGATCAATGTGAGGCATAGACCGTGTCATCCTCTGACCAATCTAAATCTTGAACTCCAAGTAGACTCACTCAATCAAATGAGCTCAATATCTCATATTGACTCATTTGGGCATGGCTATGCACTTCGTGGTCTCACTCTATCAAGAATATCGATGTCACTCCCGTCATATAGGAGGGATAGATCCCATCTACATCACTCACATCCCTCCGCATAATTTGTTACATACACAGTAATCAACTTTATAGTCCACCCAGTTACGGGTGACGTTTGATGAAACCAAAGTACATAACTCCTTATGTAGGGATCCATGGCGACTTCAGGTCTAAGGACTAGTAGTCATACTAATAGCCACATGAGAAAGTATATGACACTCATATAGCGATCCATGATATTTTCTCATGACGGGTCATTCAGTATACATTCTCTAATGTATACCCATGTGTCAACTTGATATCTCTATATCCATGACTTGTGAGATCAAGTCATCGAGTTGACCTACATGCTAGTCTTATTGCATTAACATTGTTCCTGAATGTTAATACTCGACTAGGAATGATTAAGAGTAGTATTCCCTATATCATCTCACTATCGATTCAACCAATCAATTGATATAGGTAAGAACCTTCTACTCAAGGACGTTATTATACTTAGTTTATTTGGCACCAATACAAGTAAGTATAATAACCAAAAACCAAATGCCTTTATTTATATAGAATATGTTACAACAAGTCCAAAAATACAATCATCAAATGATTGGCTCTAGGGCTCTAGCTAACACTAGCCCGGCTAGGACTTCCATTGCTGAGTTCCCAACTAGGTCTTCACTACCTAGCCCCGCTAGGACTTCCATTGCTTGGTTTCTAACCAGGACTTCCATTGCTTAGCCTTGCTAGGACTTCCACTGCTTGGTTCCCAACTAGGTCTTCTATTGCCTAGACTCACAAGGACTTCTCATACCTGGTTCTTAAATAGGTCTTCCCTTTGTTTAGTTCCACTAAAACTTTCACTATCTAGTCCCACTAGATCTTTCCGCCAACCTACCAAGTATCTAGTTCTATTTGGACTTCTCACTTACTTCCAAACTTGAAGTTAATCTTGATTTTACTTGGAATTTTCACTTAACTTGATCAACCATGATCAAGTTATTTGGTTACTCTCCCTTAAACATATTGTTCAAACCAAACCATCAAAATTCTTGAGGTTGATTGCACCAATAATCTCCCCCTTTTGATGTTTGACATGTTGGATGTCTCTATGCACATTTTAAATTCATTTTCCTAAAACATGTAGTGGAAGCATAATAATTTATTAAATTATTTTACACATGCTTCATACACATACATGACACACACATGCGCAAACATAGTCGTAGAATAAAATTTCATAAAGAAATTATACTTGTCATATGGCGTGTAGAGGAAACAACATCAACTAGAAAACTTTACCAAATTTGCCTTTATTGATATCCATGCCGAGATATCTTTGAGATGACTTCACTAAGCCACAAGTTTTCATCTTTAATATGGTACTAGCCAAATGAAGAGATGATGGATCTAAGAGAGAACCCTAGCTTGACTTGGTGCCTGATAGCACAAGCCAACCCAATGACACCAAGTGAGATGGACGACATCCTCTTGGTTGTTGTTCGGCGCCACTGGAGGCTGCTGCCGGCAGCTATGGTCACTGGCAGAGGACTCCGTAGGCTATAAGGTGGCCAACGATGGGCTAGAGGTTGATGACAACCATGAGGAAAACAACTTCTTGTTGCTATCCGGCGACACAACAACAATTTCCTATTGTCGATGGCTAGATTGCCAACGGGTGGTAGCAAGGGAAGGCTGGACCTAGATGGCAAGCGGGTTGATAGCAACCAACGGCAAAGGGAGGCGATAAAAACCCTTGGGTGGCGGCAAAAAGCCCCTTGGATGGCAATAAGAGAGGGAGAGGGAGAGGGAGAGGGAGAGGGAGAGAAGAGAGGAGATAAACTTAATCATAATTAGGTTGCTCCTTAATTAATTTCTTCTTTTCATGGAGGGGTATATATATACCTCTTCACAATGACTTAGGGAGCAAGTCATCTCCCAAAGCCAAAATCCAATAGCAACCTGATCTGTTATCATTAAGCTTGGTTTAAAGCCAAACCACTCTTGGTTCATTATTAAATCAGACCAATTTTGGTTCATAACTAAACCAAAAGGGATCCAACCTTACCTACAAGAGGCATGGCCTACCAACATTTCTAGTCAAACAAATATCTTTCAAATTTGCCCCTCGTCTAGTCTTACCAGACTTAGTGTCTATTAATATGAGAATTCAATTCTCAAACTTATTTTAAGTCTTAGATATACTCAAAGTGTGTGTGACCTAATAGGTTTTCAATTTATGTTGGTCATCCATAATTAACCATTAATTATGGATTGATCATGAGTAACACCCAGTAGTATATCATGATCCATAATTAACTAAAGTCTCACAGTTGATCCCAGAATAATTCTGAGCACTCCAGTAGCTATGGTTATTAGTGCGTCTATTCCTTTCACTTAGTTTATGCCCACTTAGTTCATAATATAATCTATGTATCAATCCCTACTAGGCTAACTATGTCACACCTAGCCCAAGTAGTAGTTCCTTGTCCTACAAATTTAAATTATCCAACTACGTGTCTAAGAAGATCATTCTCTTGACGTGTAATGTTTTGGCCAAATATTTATAAGTAATAATCCTGACAAAAGACCATATGATATATGTTTCCTTATTAAAGTAGTGGTGAATCCTCTATGAGATATTTAAAAACTTCCAGACATATTAACTTATACTCAAGCATCCCAGACTTGCACATCTAAGGAGATGATTGCCAAGATATCAAAGTATAAGCCACTATAACCAAGATGACTTGAATACCTCAACTCTAACAAAACTTGTATTCAAGCTGGAATGAGATCTTCATCGATATGTAGAGAACCACATGGTCTCATAGCAGGTCACTTCCAATGAATTGATTACCCTTAACTAGCATCCATATGTTAACTCTCAACATCCTAATATTTCTAGCTAGTGAGGACTGATTATTTGGATAAACCAAGGAGCATAACATATGGATAGTCTTACAGAATTAATGATGTCCAATCTCATCAATTCATTGCCTAGGGAATATTTCAATACATACATAATTATACATGAAGAGATACCCAGTGATTGTGATCCAATCACAATTTCTCTCATGATATATATTATATTGTGGACTTCATTAATTGAGTTTAAGATTAATATCATATACATATAAAATGCATGCTCAAATAAGGAATTTTATTTATCCAATAAATAATACAATATCTAAAGCATTTGTCTTAGGACACGCCTCAAATATAACATACTCCCACTTTGCCTAATGTCAATCACCTTGGTATTGTATACTAGAGGACTCGATGTGATTCTCAAACTTACTTTATGTTAGAGTCTTTGTTAAAGGATCCATTAGATTTCTTTCAGTAGGAATTTTCTCAATTTGTATTTCTTTCCTACTTATGCTCTCCCTGATCAAGTGGTAGCAGTGAAGTACATGTTTAGATCGTTGATGAGTTCTTGGTTCCTTGGCTAGAGAAATGACCCTATTATTGCTGTAGTAAATTGATAATGCTTCAATAATGCTTGGAACCACACCAAGTTCTGTGATGAACTTCTTGATCTAAACTGCTTCATTTGCTACTTCAAAAGCTGCAATGTATTTTGTCTTAGTGGTAGAATAAACATCGGTTTCCTATTTGGAACTTTTCCAACTTATTATACTTTCATTTAGAGTGAATATATATCTAGACTTAGACTTGGAGTCATTCTTGTTTGTTTAGAAGTTGATATTAGTATATTCGCATATTACCATATCACAATCTTCATTTACTAAGAATACATTCTTAGTTTTTCTCAAGTACTTAAGGATTACCTTAACAACTATCTAGTGATCTATTCCTAGATCTGACTGATATATGGTCATGACACTTAGGGCGTATGATGCATCGGGTCTAGTATATAACATATCATACATGATCGATCCTATAGTCGATGCATATGAGGTATGACTCATGTGCATTCTCTCTTCTTATGTGCTCGGACACAAACTTTGAAAGGTGAATCCCATGTCTCATAGGAAGATAATCTTTATTAGATTCTTCCATGCTAAACCATTTTAGTAATTTATCTATATATGTAGACTACGGTCCAAAAAACTTTATCGATCTATCTCTATAGATCTTAATCCCAATGATATAGGTTATTTCTCCCATATTTTTTATGGAAATGTTTTGGACAATCAAAATTTATCTAATCGTAGAACTGCCATTTTCTATGTGAAATATATCATCATTATATAATACTAGGAATACGACTACACTCTCACTAACCTTCATGTATACACAGGGTTCATCTAGATTTTGCTAGAAATCAAACTTTTTGATTACCTCATCAAAATAGATATTCCAACTCCTGAATGCTTACTTTAGTCCATAAATGAACCATTAAAGTTAGCATACTTTGGTTTTATCAACCAATGTGAAACTCTTGGGTTGTCTCATATACACATCGTCGAATAAGTTTTTTTTTTTAAGGAAATCAGTTATTCACATCCATTTATCATATCTCATAACAATAATGAGTTACAATGGCTAGAAATATCTGAATATATTTAAGCATCACTACTAGTGAGAATGTTTCATCATAGTTAATACCATATTTTTGACGATAGTCTTTTATTGCCAATCTAGCTTTGTAGGTAATCAAATTACCAACCATGTCAGTTTTCTTCTTAAAAATCCACTTGAACCTAATAGGTTTAATACATTCGGGCGGGTCTGCCAAGTTCTAAACTTGGTTTTCATAAATGGAATATATTTTAGATTTTATGGCTTCTTACCATGAGTCCCTTTTTAAATTATTCAGAACTTCTTCATAATTAGTAGGCTTCTCATCCTCAATGAATAACACGTATTTCAATTCACTTATGAGAAATCCATATCTCTTAGAAATTAGACATGTCCTACTAGATCTACGAAGAGGTGGTGTAATAATATGTTCAGTTGTTACCTTATCCTCATGAGTAATCGACCGTGGTTCCTGATTAGGTGTCTCTCCGGTGTCTATTGGAATATCTTGAACTACCCTAAGTTCAACCTCACTTCCACTGTTTTCTTGTAAGAGAAACTCTTTCTAAAGGTCATGCCTTGAATCCAACACCTTTTGTTCCAAGGGATGATAGAATTGGTAATCCCTTATTTCTTTAGGGTAACCAATAAATAAGCACTATCAGATTTAACATTAAACTTATTTGATACAGTCCTCTTCACATAAGTGGGATAACCCCATATCTTCAAATAAGACAAATGAGATTTCTTACCAGTCCATATTTCATATGGAGTAGTAGAGACTGTCTTAGTTAGGACTCTATTTAGCAAGTAAATAGTGTTGGTGCAAGGTGCACTAGAATCAAACCTGAGTTTTGATGTTGTCAAAGGTTCAAATTAAGTCTTATTGTGATATATAACAAGTTGACTAGGTGTGTAGTCTATTTACTCAACCAGTGAAAGCCCTAGTCGCAGCTAGGAAGGAAAAGTCTTAGCTGATCGTCAAAGCCAGGCAGGAAGCCCAAGTAGGTCAAGAGGACCCAACACTTGGCAGGGAAGCTTAATAGGTCAGGAGGACTTGGTATCGAGAAGAAGCCCTGGTGAGCCAATTCGATGCTAAGAGGCAAAGTCTAAACAAATTTAGAGGACCAATATTTGACAAGTAGGTTGAGGTAAGCAATTGAAGAGGAGCGATGGTGAGGTCATGTTCTGGAAAGGAACAACCTTATATCGCTGATCCAACTGAAGAAACCGGGAAGGTTTCTAAGTTGAGATCAAGATAGTTCTACTGTCAATTACTACTCATGCATCATATATTACTATCCTAACGTTTGTTTTGTAGGAAATATATGTTTAACTTTATTTTGCAAGAACCAGTCTGATCAGTCGATCAAATCCATACATCGGTCGATCGAACCAGGTCGATATAGAACAGAGGTAAGTTCATGCCAAACAAAAAATGGAAGCCAGGCTGATCGATCAACTGAACTTAGAGATCGATCAACCGAACAATTAAGATTTAATGGATAATTAATGGTGAATCTCAGTGAATAGGGAAACTACATTGTTCAATCGACCAAACAATGTGATCGATCGACCGATCAATTAATGCTCATAAATGTGCAAAGATCGGATTTCAACAAAGAAGAAAAGAAAGGTGTTCAGTTGATTGATAGGAGGATCAGTTGACCAAAAGGATCAGTCGATTGAACAAGGCTTATAAAAGGAGAGCTCGAGGTTTGAGGCAGATAACCAAATTCCAATTCACTCTTTGCTAAATCTCTCATTCGTGCTACTTTGCTACTCATCTTCAAGCAAGCTACTGATATGATAAAGTGCCAACAATCTTCATCGCTATTCTTTTCGGTATACTTTTATATATCTTGCATTGTACTTAATTTCAAATAAGATAGTAGGCTATTGCTATCTTACCCTTTTCATTTGGTTGAATTGCTTCTCTTCAAAGTTTTGAAAAGAAGAATTATAGTGGATTACCTATCGGTGTGATCAAGAATCGCGGATCTTGGAGTAGAAGTCAACATAGGCTCCGAACCAAGTAACCAATTGAGTCATCTATATTGCTTTTGCTTTTATATTCCATTGTTGCTTTGATTTTTGTTTTACAAATCAATATGAAAAGAAAAAGTTTTAATGATTGATATTCACCCCCACTCTATCGCTTCATTTCAATCCTTCAATTGGTATCAAAGCAAGTTGCTTTGATATTACTTAACAATTTTTTTGAGCAAATTTAAAAAAATGTTTTCTTTTTTTTTTAAAGATTTTTTTACATTTATTTCTTTTATCTCACATTGCTAATCCCAAGATGACAGTCTTGGAAATTCCTTTTGTTATTTCTGTGATTGCAACAATGTCGAACTCCTACAAAGAAGGTTATAGCACGGTCCGCCTCCACTATTCAAAGGGGAACACTTCAGCTACTGGAAAAATAGAATGGAGTGCTACCTCAAGTCTGACATCGAACTTTAATTCACCATAATTAAAGGATACATACCTCCGATGATAGATGGAAATAATAGAACTAGAAGACCGGACTCCCCTGATGATCAAGAAGGCACAACTAAATAAAAGGTGATTAACACCATCCAATGTGGGCTCACTATATAGGAACTGAATCGAGTTGGGCTCTATGATAATGCAAAAAAACTTTGGGATAATCTGGTAAAATTACATGAGGGAACCAACGAATCAAAGGTAAATAAGAGGGATCTTTTGTTAAATAATTTATTTAATATTAAAATACTTCCCAGAGAGACGACCATCCAACTATACGCATGACTCAAAGATATACTAAACGACCTCCACCTGATTGAACACCACTTGGAGAATCACGACACAATAAGGTATGTTCTAAACTCTTTTCCTCGGAATACTTTGTGGGCATTAATAGTAGATGTTTATAAAGTTTTTAAAAATCTTTCAATTCTTAAATTAGACAAATTATTTTACGAATTGGAATTACACTAGCAATCTAACTTGAACCAAGTTGAGAAAGGGATTGCCTTATATGCAGGACCAAGCAAGGAGACCAAATCAAGAACAAAGAATGAATCATAAAGTGAGTCAAACTCGGACTCAACAAATGAAGAACTGGTCAACATGGTCTGAAGACTGCTAATAAGGAAGAAGTTCAAGAGGAGCAACAAGAAGATACCAGTCAACCCGACTCAAAATAAATTAGAAATGATTTGTTATGGGTGCAACAAGAAGGGGTATTTTAAACACGAATGCCCAAATTGGAAGGAGGAAAAGCCTAAGTCGACAAGAAGGAAGAAAACCCTCCAAGTAACGTGGGATGAGTCATCTTCTGAGGAGTCCGACGCTGAAGAACTGAAGCACTCGAGCCATCTTGACTTTATGGAAAGAAACAAAGATTCTGAGACCGAGGAAGAATATAAGTCTGAGACTGATACCTAGTCTGAGAGAAGCCATGGATCTGTATATGATTCCGAAGGTCCCGATATGGTAACATTTTATTCCAAGTCACACTTACTTAAAGTAGTTAAATGTTTGTTTAAAAAATCAACAAAATTCGAGGAACAAAATAACTTACTACTTAAGGAAATTGACCATCTTAAGGAGCAAGTTAGCTTAAGTCACTCGACTAACCAAGTTCAAGTTGGAACTTCAACTAAAGTTGCAAAACTTGAGGAAGAAAATTCCAACTTAAAAGGTCAAGTGGATCAACTTAAGAAAATGTTAGAAAAGTTCAAATTGGGATCCAAGTGTCTAAATATAGTACTTGGATCACAATGAGCCATGTATGACAAATCTGGAATTGGCTATAACCCAAACAAAACCAAGAAACTAAATCTATCATTAATCAGTCAAAATATTAGAAATCAAGTCCAAGCATGAGTTACTAAATCATTCTTAATCAAACCAATTAAACCAAATTAATATTTGATCCCTAAGAGTCAAATTCATTTCTTAGATAGACCATATCTAGGCTATGACTTAAGGGGAGCAAATAGAAAAATTGTTTAACCTACTTGATTGACTAAATATGCATACTTAGGATTAGGTTTACTTTTCTGCTTAGATAAGAATAGTTAGATAAAAAGGTTTACCAAACCCTAATAATATAGCATGAGAATGGATTAGGATGATAGTATGCCAAAGAAAATTTGTTGAAGGCATGTCTGGGCTAAATTTTATGTATTGTACCTGGTGTACTCGACCTAGTGAATCTGGCCGAAGCTACCCCAGTCAAACATGGGCTAGTTAGTCCAGAGATCTTTATACAAGCACATTTATATGTATTTCTTGTTTATGATTTGCACTATCACACTTCTTTCTATTATTTTATTAGCATTACTACTCATTTATTCAGAGATATGCTCTTTCTTTATTTTTATTGATAAGGGATGAAAAGGAGTGAAATCGAATGAAGAATATAATGGAAAAGCTCTTTCAGAAGCCAGCATTGGGTAGGCCATGCCTTGAGACATGATCTTGCCCCTTATTTTAGAGACTCACACGGCTTGGCCTTGCCATGAGACACAGTCGTGCCTCCTCAACAAGCTAGCACACGGGCAGACCATGCCAAATGGCACGACTATACCAAATGGCACAATCGTGCCTCTCCATTCCAGAGGTGCACACGACTCGGCCATGCCCACCAGGCATGGTTGTGTGGGCTCTTATGCTGTGTACATGGCCCGACCATGCCAAATGGCATGGTCGTGTGGGTTTGACATTTTGAGATATGCCCGATGCGGTGTGTGCTAAAAACACATTTTATAAACATACACAACAAAAGACTTAATAATAAATAAACAATTTATTACATCATATACACCACACATATGTAAGATACAATCGTGCAGATAAGATAATAAAACAAAATAAATCAAATAACAATTATTCTATGTATACCTTATGGATGAGGTGTAACAAGAAGAGTGTCAACTTTTTATGATGTTATCGAACCTCGCCTCTATTCGTATCCACAATGAGCTCTTCAAGACAACTCCAAGAGAACAAGCTTCATCTTCGGAAGGTACTAGCCATGAGCGAAGGAGAAGGATCTAGAAAATGAAGAAGAAGTAAAAGGCAGATCTTCTTCCCTTGGATGGCTCATGGCAACAAGAGGAGAACCTCTTGTTGTGGCCGGCAGCAAGAGAGAGGGAGAGGGAGGAAGAGGTATTAGGTTTAGATTTTCAAAATATAATCAAGCCAATAATGAATTATATGTTAATTTTCTATTAACCAGATCAATATATAGTCCTCAATATATAGTCCTCTTTAATGAGTTGGATTAGAAAGCCCAAATCTAACCCATTATACCTTAACTAAAAATTATCCCATTAACCCCTTGATTTGGTTCACAACTAAATCAAGTTGGTTCATGGCTAAATCAAATTGGTTCAAGACTAAACCAAATAGGGTCCAACTCTTTCATAAGAGATGTGATCCATCCGCGCTTCCATTCTGACAAATATTTTCATATTTATCTTATATATGGTCCAATAAAATATTTATCTTTTGATATGAGAATCCTATTACAGTGAGTTGTGCTTCATTCCTTTTACTCGTCTTATACCCACTTGATTCAGAACATGGTCTATGTGTCTGCCCTCAGTAGGCTGACTACGTCACACCTAACCTAAGTAATACTTTCTCGTTCTATAGATTTAAATTACTCATACATGTGTATAAGAGTCCCATACTCTTAACATGTGATGCTTTGGCAAAATACTTTGAGTAATAATCCTAACGAGTGACCATAGGGTATACATCTTCTCACAAGGAGTGACAAATCCTCTGTGGGCTATCCAAACACCTTCGGACACTTCAACTTATACCCAATCATCATAGGTCCATACCTCCAAGGAGATGCTTGTTTAAGATGTTAAAGTATAAGCCTCTATGACTAAGGTGACGTGTATACCTCAAGTCTAAGGAAACTTGTATTCGAGCTATAGTAAAGACTTCACAGACATATCCATATATGTAGAGAACCATATGAAGTCTTACAGCAGGTCACTCTAATGAACTAGTTACCATAACTAACATCCACGTTAACTCTTGACATCCCAATGTCTCCAACTAGTGAGAAACAACTACTTGGCCAAACTAAGGAGTATAACCCTTGATAGTCAGACAAAATTGATGATGTCCGAATGCATTAATTCAACGACTAGAGAAATTTCAATACGTTCATAATTACACATGTAGAGATCATCATAAGTTGTGATCCAATTACAAATTCTCTCATACTATGAATTGTATTATGGATATTCAGTAAATGAGTTTAAAACTTTTTAAACATATAATATGCACTCAAATGGTCAATCTATATTTATCAAATAAATAGTAAAATCATAAAGTGATTACCTTAGGACATCCCTCAAAATCGAATACTCCCATTTGGCCTAATGCTAATCATCACGGTGTCCTAAACCATAAGCATGAACATGACTCTCAAATTTATTTTATGGTAGAACCTTTGTCAAAGGATCTGCTATGTTCCTTTTAGTGAGAATTTTTTGAGTTGTATTTCTGTCTTATTAATGATCTTCCTAGTTAGATGATAGAGACGAAGCACGTGTTTGGATCACTGATGAGACCTATGTTCCTTTACTTGTGCAATGGCTCCAGTGTTATCATAGTAAATAGGTAATGCTTCAATAGTGGATAGAACCACACCAAGTTCGGTAATGAACTTCTTGATCCAAACTACTTCGTTTGCTCCTTCTAAAGTTGCAATATATTCTGTCTCACTGGTAGAATCTGCAATAATATCTTGCTTAGAACTCTTTCAACTAACTGTACCTCCATTTAATATGAATATGAATATAAACTGGGACTTGGAATCATCCATGTCCATTTGGAAACTGGCATCCATATACCCTTGTATGATCATATCACCA